>NC_136944.1:9319328-9326828 GCF_949987615.1 Pollachius pollachius
GAGAGAACAGGGGAGGGGGGGAGGGGCACAATGAGAATGCAGATTTCCACAAGATGGTATGCAGGTGAAAGACCTCCAAGGAGAGCAGAGGCAAGGGAGGGGGACAAGCTGAGAAAAGAGGAGGCGAGAAAGGGAATGGACAGTGAATGTGAAGGAGGGACAGAGTGAGAGAGAGAGAGACGACATGAGGAGGATAGCTAGGTACATAGATTCAATGGTTGATTGATGGAAAGATATTAATATGCCACCGCGATACCTCATACTTAACATTGTATTGATTTGCAATTTACACACACACACACACACACACGCACGCACGCATACACACACACACACACACACACACACACACACACACACACACACACACATACAAATATGCACAATCGATTTGTTTTACAATGCTGTGAAGTGAACTGTCATAATGTCTTTCAAATTTTTCAATTGACCAATCAAGGAACAACCGAAAGGGGGGCGTTTGTTTATTGGATTGTGTATCAATCTTTTTTTAATAGGATTACATTCTATTAGGTTATATTTCAATTTAACGACCATATTAAATTTATATTTTTGTTAAAAAAAGTTTTCCAGTTCCTTTGACTCAAACTCAAAGTCTCTCGTATGCAGTATACGTTGAGCCTCAGACCTCTGGGTCATGAAGACATTGCTATGGGATACAGTCTTAATTATACAAAGAAGAAGAAGGCTGGGGCTCCACTTTCCCATGTGACCTTTTTTTTAGAGTTGTGATTACCACCATCCATCCAGTACAGAGCAGAACATCTTGATGGAATGAAACCAGGAATAGATGATGATAGAGTTGCAAATGTTGGTGTCTTAAGCAGCCTACTGTGGGGCACGTGACAGCTTTATATGGCCTGTATCTGAACAAATCATGCATAATATCTTGGCACCTAAATATCTAGCCCCTAACTGAGTGGTCCCTCCATTATAATACTCTTAATTAGAGAGTCAAACATTGTTTTTTGAGGGTTTGATTCTACAGTGATAGAATGAGAAGATGCCGTGTTGAATCTGGTGGCCTTTGTGCTTTAGCCAACCATCGCTTGCCAAAAAAAACACACCTTGTCCTCATTCGTTACAACTTTTAATCTCACAAATACTAGTGGCGGAGATGTAGAAATTGGACCAAAAAACGACAACAACAATGTAACCTCATGTAACCTGATTAGGCAAGGATCACTCCAGACCTGGACGCTTGCCCAACTAAAAGGCACATTAAGCCTGGCTACATTAGAATGCTAATGGCTAGCTTTGTTCAGCCAATTCAATGAGTATACAGCATTGACAAAAAGCAGCAAACTTATGGATGGCATTTAGCTAGTTTGGTAGTTTCACTGACATAGCCCTGTTTCAGGCAATGAAGAGGTCCATTTGTATTCAACAGTAGAAGTTTAGTATCTGTGCTAAAGAAATCTATGAGACATTTTTTGCTTCATTTGTTAGCATGAGACGCATGTATAGCCAAGCAGAAAGATACATGTGGCGGGGCTGAGAGAATACATTGGTGATCCATTAGTATCATTGGAGGATTACAAATTGCTATGTCTGTTAGCCACAGGGAGATATATGTGCTGGAACAGGAAGTTATATAATCTGGCGATTAAATGAATGGCGCTGAGGCCTCCTTCAAGGCTTCTGTACAAGATGCTGGTTGTCCTTCAGGCAAGCCAAGGGTAACACATCACTTGTACATATTTATTACTGCTAGCACGTTCCCTCTCTCCCTCTCTTACTCTCCTTCTCTAGCTCTCTCTCCATCGTTGATCTCTGACTTCATCTTGCATTTTCATTTCATTTTATTATTTCTCACTTCTGTCTCATGGTCTCCTTGTCTCTCTCTGTTTCCATCCTTCGTTTTTATATTTCTTATCTTTCTGATTTTTTTTTCTCTATTTTTATCTATTCCATTATCTGCCTCCCTCCACCTCTAGCTTAATGTATCCCTCTCTCACCAGCTACCTACAGTTATTGTATTTAATGGTGGATGTTGCATTCCATGTATGATATTTAATGCTTCCAAGCTTTTATGACTGTGGGTGTAATTGTGTGGCGATGGGTTTACACCATTCTATTTTGTTAGACAACGCACAACGCATAGACCTACATACACATACGCACGCACACGCACATTCAAACGCGCCAACACACGCAAACCCCTGGACAGTAATCCTTTTACTTTAGGGGTCTGTTTGTCAAATGTGTATGTAATATTTGTAAGTGTGTGTCTGCGTGTGTTTGTGTGTCTGTGTGTATGTCAGTGCCCGCAAACGTGCACCGCGTTAGTTCTGTAAATTCCTCACTAAGAGTGTAGTCATGTGATTTATGATGTCATCTCGATTTAATTGCCCCGAAGTCATCCATGGCCTCATGCCTGTGTGTGTATGTGTGTATGTGTATGTGGGTGTGTGTGTGTGTGTGTGTGTGTGTGTGTGTGTGTGTAGGGGTGTGTGTGGGTGTGTTTGTGCGCGTATACTCATGTATTATGGATAAGCTCCACCCACTCTAGCCTGCTCCATATCTCTCATAGTAAAGCCTACTCCTCATACCAACAGTCAGAATAGACAAGGAGCATTTTCAACAGCTTTTTGTATTTCTGTATTTATTTTGTGTGTTTTCTTTCTATATTTCACCATCTATTTTTTTCATTTATGATTATTTTTTAAAATAAGCATATATTTTATTTATTCATTATCATATGTGCTAATAGTGGCTTCCTCAATTATAATGAATTTGCTGTTAGGGTCTGAAGCGTACCTGAAATGACATGAAGCATAATACAACGAAAAAACACAGCTTGACCTCTTGTATTGGAGTATGGAGCTAGCCTCCTGTAGGCCTTCATGTTCTTCTGGTCTCTGGACTCCTCTCGCTGGTCCCTCACTGTGAATAGAGCCCCAAGCTCTGCACTGATAAAACAGAGTCTCTCCTGTCTGTTTCGCAAACCCAGAGATATATTAATCTCGGATTCATTGAAACATTAACCACCACTCTTGAATTTAGAGGATTATTTTACACAAAGACCAAGGTGCGATGGAATAGCTTACATTTCATTTATGGTTGCTATCAGCCATATATTATTTAGTTGAACATGGTAAATGTGGTAAATATGGTAGATTTACATCTGAATAAAAAGCATATTTTTAACATCGAATTGATTGATTACTTGCTGCACTTAACGCCACCTGACACCTGAATATCTACCACATAAAGGAACAATCGTTCGGGAGAAACCAAAAACGATTTATCATTGTCCCTCAGTGCAGAATTAGTCTTCAAGATGGTTTCTTTGAAAACTCACCTATGATCTTCATACAGAATGTGTCTTTGCTGTGAGGATTGATATGAGTAATATGTCACAACCTTTATTGTACAAAACAATTCAGCTCTGGTTGTAATTATTTCTGCACAACAGGGAGTGAAAATGAGTTTTATGGTTAGTATGTGTACCACTGACACCAAGCTTATCAGGTATTGATAAGCTTGATTCTGTAGTTGATATTCTGCCCTGGTTTCTGCAGGGCAGAGAAGGGATTGTAAATCATTGGAAGGGCGTTGAGAGGAACTATGGGACATGTGACACTGTGCGCACATAGACAGAGGGAAAGAAAAAATCACATTAATATAGACTTTAGGGCCTGAGTCATCACACACAACCACACACACACACACACACACACACACACACACACACACAAACACACACACACATGCACGTATGGACAAAAATAAACCACACATTCCCTTACATGTGTGTAGCGCATGCACACATTGTAATTGTGCCTTTGACACATACACTACGACACAGTGACACACACAAACACACACACATGCACACACACACACACACACACACACACACACACACACACACACCAACACACATAAGCACACACGCACACACAGACACACTCACCCTAGTCCCTGAGAGAGGAATATCAAATTAGGAAGCAGCATTGTCTAACTTGAGACAACCAAGGTAAATGGATCCTGAAGGACGTTGGTTTCAGGTCGATAACACCTTCAAAGAGTTCGAGTTTAGTCCTTGAAACATTTCCTAGCTTATGACACACAGAGCTATTTCTTAAAGTGTCCTGTCCCTATGAAATCCTCAACGCACACTTAGACAAGACCATACAATATATTACTCCCCGGACTCAACCCGCATTTTTATTTTTTTATTAAAATCTGGAAAGAAATATTGTGATGAGGAATTTTAGATTTCATTCAGGGTAATTAATCCAACAAAAAAGAGAGAACGAGAAAAGGACACATCAAAGTGGTAATTTAGAAAAATTTCATTTTTCCCTTTTTCTATTTTTTGTCAGTACTAATATAATCCGTCTTCCACAACATTTTTTATGTAGCCATATCAAATCCTCCCCATGTGGCCTTGGGCTGTACACATACCTAAACCCGGCTGTCCCTTGAAAAAAGTCTGGCTAGCAAACAAAAGGGTGCTTAGAAAAGTGTGCTAACAGACTCGCTCGGTAATTATTTCACCTAGCAAACACAGCAAGTTCTTATGAAGCGAAATATTCATTACAATCTCAACTCTCATTCACCCAAATCAATTGTTTAACTCTAAACTACGCTCTCCATAGTCCAACACAGAAAACACCCCGTTTCTAGCCCTCACTCATGTTTCTACCATTGCCCTCCTGCCGTGAACTCGACCCTCATTGAGCAGGTCTTGGTTGGATATAATAACAAATAGACAATGATCAAGCAAAAGGTAAGGAAAAAAGTTGTATTTCTCTATAGGGATCCTTTCCTTAACGATTAAATATAATCTTGGCCAATCAGTGGCAAAAGCAAACACTTTTAGAGGGCGTACAATGTTGCGCCCCAATCCCCCAAAAGATTGCATTAAAGCCCAATTTCGAATATTACTGCTGCAGCATTCTCATTTAAAGGATCCACATACCCCAAAATGATCGGAAAATAGTTTCCAGGTTGATAAATCCCGAAATACCCCCTTTAATATAGCCAGAAAAAGATATCACAGTTGGGTACATTCTGTTTGTAGTTAGGCCATGACAATTTCCAGAAAAAAAAACAAATTGTTTTAGTGCACAGTGAAATATTAATGGTGAGGGTACTTTTAGCATCATTCCAGCAATGTTAGGTTTTAAAAGGCGAGGTTCGCTTGTCTGTTTCCACAGAATCCAGAACAGGCCTACCCCCCATGGGACCTCCAGGCTTGCTGCAGCTAACCTAAATATTGAGAGATTACTCACTCTGTGTAGTGACATATCCACACACCACTGTAGGAACAACCTGGATCAGCATGTGCTGCTGTCACTCTACTGGACTAGATGGGGAAGACCATGCTGAATATATACTGTATTGTTTTATACATTATTATATCTCTACTCAAAGCAACACTTTCTCTAAATGTAAAGCAAGAGAGAGAGGTAAAAGGAGAGAATAAGTGAGAGAGAGAGGTACAAGAAGAGAGAGAGAGAAACAGTGAGGTAGAGAGAGAGATAGAAGTAGAGAGAGAGAGAGAAGTAGAGAGAGAGAGAAAGACAGCGAGAGAGAGAGGAAGAGAGAGAGAGAGAGAGATAGCAAGAGAGAGAGAGAGAGGAAGAGAGAGAGAGAGAGAGAGAGAGCTGTGAGTATAAGCATGAGTATGAATGGATGGATGGTTTTGAAACAGGTTGCTCCACCTAACCTCATCAGGTGCAGGTGTTTTGAACTCAGGTTGGTTCTCAGTGTCTGGGCACTACAATGCACTGCTCTGCAGTGCTGTAGGCGCGGTAGGTGTGCATGTAGAGGTCAGGAAATGGCCACTTATGGTTCGCCGTCTTCCTAAATGCACCATTAATCAAAAGGTGCCAACAATGTGGGGGACATGGTAACCAGGAACAGAGTGTTCTAAAACCTGCAGTCCAACATCATGCTCTCTTTCTCTCTCTCTCTCTCTCTCTCTCGCTCTGTCTCTGTCTGTCTCTCTCTCTCTCTCTTTCTCTCTCTCTCTCTCTCTCTCTCTCTCTCTCTCTCTCTCTCTCTCGCTCTGTCTCTGTCTGTCTCTCTCTCTCTCTCTCTCTCTCTCTCTCTCTCTCTCTCTCTCTCTCTCTCTCTTTCTTTCTCCACAGTCTGTTGACATTATTTGCAGTAGGGTGGGGGAAGGGAGCAGGTACGGGATAGAAATGTATGCATGCTAAGGGCTTGTGTGTGTGTGTGTGTGTGTGTGTGTGTGTGTGTGTGTGTGTGTGTGTGTGTGTGTGTGTGTGTGTGTGTTTGGGGTGAGTCAAGGCCTGTCCAGCTGTAGCTTTGGGACTGGGATGCGTGTTTCTGTTTGGTCAATAAACCATTATAGCTTCATCTTCCTAATTAGGTATTTGCTCTTAGTCAGGGCAAAAGCATGCATTAAACTTCAGTCTCCTCTAGCAGTGACACGAACAAGACAAAGGACAACACTCTCGGGGATGACAAACATGTGCTATCTGTTTGTCTGTGTGTGTGTCTGTGTGTATATGTGTATATGTGTGTGTCTGTGTGTGTGTGTGTGTGTGTGTGTGTGTGTGTGTGTGTGTGTGTGTGTGTGTGTGTGTATGTATGTGTGTGTGTGTGGGGGGTGTGCACTTGGTGAGATTTACGTGAGACAGTAAGTGTGGCTTTCAAAATCGGTTACATTGTTGAAACACAATAAATAACCGAATTTTCTCGGAGGAACTGGGGTCCTATAGAGTTGATCATTGTCGCGGTTTAGACATTAGAAAATCACAATCACAATGAGAATGAAAGTCACCAGCACAACTAATCCGAAAATAGGATGGCATAAAAACCTCTTCCTGCCTTTCCACAAGAGTGTAGGGCGGTGCAGTATTTATACCTGACATCGCTTCATTGCAGAAATACCTCTTACAATGTGTTTAGGATCCATCCACACGGACCACCCCGTGTGTATCTGTGGTGTAACTCAACCCGGCCTGAGAGAATCCAAAGTGATCAAACATCGTCTATTGGCTGAAGATGTCACATTAATATATGCCGATTGAAATACGACGCGGGTTGTGATTTTATGTCTCGTGCGTGTGGGGAAAATAATCCCTAAGAGACCTATTAAAACTGCCGAATATCAACAGAGTGGCCTTTGAATGGCTCGAAACCTCTGACCTTCTGAAATGTCTACACAGATATGGGTTTCATGGGAGGGAATAGAAACCATGCATAATTGCCTTCATGGATAATTCCAAATCACAGGAAAGAAACACAAATCTCCTGCGGTTGTTATTCTAAATCCCGCTCAGATATTTTGTGACCAGCGGCTACAACATAGGGTTACTTTCAGCTCAAGACCAGGTGATGCGAAGCACTACACAGTCAAGCACTGTGCTTGGGTTTTTTTCTATTCACTTGCGATGGAAATTGGACTCCTCTGCTCCCTTGACCTTTGACCCCTCCAGATGCCATCGAAAGATTGATGGCCCCGAAAAATTGAAAGTGGGCCGCATAATAAATGGCTAGGAA
>NC_136944.1:9331828-9339328 GCF_949987615.1 Pollachius pollachius
CACACACACACACGGACATGCCATACTGCTCCATATTGTCCCACCAGGTGAAGATATATTATACACAGACATGTTAACTGCAGTACCAATGTCACGTCCTTTATGAGAAAGGAAAGACACACAATTACATTCCTCCCCCCCCCCTCTTCTCCCAGTCCCCCACCTTCGTTGTCCTCTTTTTTTTTTCCTCCCCCCGCTCTCTGTTCTCCCTTTCTGTCTCCCCCCCGGGTTATCGTTCCCTCCCATGGTAACGCTCGCCGTTTACCGGATGCTTTTAGGGCAAAGTGTCCCACTGCGGTGATTCATACACTCATAGGTGCAGCTGTCCTGTCCTGGGAGACCATCCACACAGCTGGCTGGGTCTGGACCTGGTACACCAGGCCCCCCAATACCCCCCCCCCCCCCCACCCCCCATCCTGGCAGCCATCGTGAGCACAATAACCCCCCACTTTGATGCACGGCCCGTTGGTGTGTAGTGTGCGGTTCATCGACGGGGTCTAATTGTGTCTCAGAGCGGCACAATATCCTCACCAGTCGCCTCTTCCTAATCCGCCTCATCGTTTCTACCTTCTTCTTTGGTCAAATTCCTCCTCGCTGACCTGCGCCCCCCTGGCTGTTCTCTCTCATCCTAGCTCTGTTTAGCCGGGTTGTTTATTTGTCATCCATTCTGGTTCTGTCTCCTCCCCTCTCCTCCTCTGCTCTCTTCGTCTCGCCCCTCTTCCAGGGACGGTTTTCATTTGGGTGTTTCAGCGTTTAGACGTTCATGGGTTGAAGCCAACTACCTGAACATGTATCGCTTAGAGAGGCTGGATGAATAAAGATTAAAGGTTCAATCAGAAAAAAAGGGCCCGTCGTCTCCGACGCTGTCCCATCCCATTTGACATAATCCGCTCCTCCATCTGGTCCAATCGCTGGAACCACTTCCAGTAAAACATCTCTTTCTCAACTCGTTCTCCATGTTCCCATTTTTCCTTATTTTCTCTATTTCCACCATGGCCTCCGCCAATCTTCCTACTCTTCCTCTACTGAGCTCCTCTTTAATCCTACCCCTCCTAGTCCTCCTCCTAATACTCCTCCTCTTCCTCTAATGTCTTCCTCGTCCTCGTCCTCCTCCTCGTCCTCGTCCTCGTCCTCCTCCTCGTCCTCCTCCTCGTCCTCCTCCTCCTCGTCCTCCTCCTCGTCCTCCACGTCCTCGTCCTCCTCCTCCTCCTCCTCCTCCTCCTCCTCCACTGTTACAGTGATGCCGCAGCACAGCCTGTGAGATGCTGAGCAGAATTGGCTGCTGTTCAGCTTGCAGGGCGGGCGTCGCCGCTGCCTTTATGTAACAGCACACAGACATTAGTCAGGGGGGATTCTGGTTAGCTACAGTCGGAGTGGTTAGCTACAGTTCCACCCCACCAATGGAGTCAGAACGTGTCAGAAAGGCTGTGTTGTAATCTAGCCTCAGTGATATCCATTTATATGTACAATGAGAAAAAAACAATTAAACAAGAAAGATGCTATCATTTGGACCTCTTCAGTGTAAATAATAAGAAAAAAACGGGTTATTTGCGTTGGTTTGATTTGGCTAGTAGTCTATTGGGGTCCATTTGGACCAAACCCACCCATCAGCGGTGTTAGTGGTTTGTGTTTTACATTGAGATGGAGATCGACAGTTGCACGCTCTCTCCTAGTCTTCATCCTTTGTGACTCACTTCCTCTTTCTCTCTCTTTCTCTCTCTCTCTCTCTCTCTCTCTCTCTCTCTCTCTCTCTCTCTCTCTCTCTCTCTCTCTCCCTCGTACACCCCTAAGATACCTAGATTTCCCAAAGGAATATGACTACACCCCCTGAGACTTACTGTCTGCAACTCTCTCTCTGTCTCTGTCTCCTCCTCTCTGTCTCTCTGTCTCTCTCTCTCTCTCTCTCTCTCTCTCTCTCTCTCTCTCTCTCTCTCTCTCTGTCTCTCTCTCTCTCTCTCTCTCTCTCCCTCTCTCTCTCTCTGACATGCTCGGAGGGTACATTGCAGAGATCCGTTTGCTGGATCAAACGAGGTCTTATCCATAAATGTGTTAGGTTAATTACTTGAAGAGTTGATTTGCAGCAAATATCGTTGACATTTAAATATGGAATTTCAGCTCAAACTCACACTTACGTGTGTGTGTCTGTGTGTGTGTCTCTGTGTGTGTTTGTGTGGTGTGTGTGTGTGTGTGTGTGTGTGTGTGTGTGTTTGTATGCGCGCATGTGTGTGTGAGTGGAAGGGAACGGTGAGAGGAAAGGAGGACAGGACGATGACAGGCTAGCGATGCAGAAGATCATATCCGTGTCAGGGAAGATGGTGAGATTGTGACATCATGAGCATGATAAGACAAAAGTGGCGTTTCTGTTTCCTTCCTCCCCGTGCAATTATTCATATCGGCTTGGTGGAACAATATCAGCTCATTATCTTTCAAATGATCTATCATCTCATTATTGAGCCATCTATCATACTAGCTCATCGAGCCCAGATGTGGTGCGTTTCAGACCGCTTCACGCAATTTCTCACGGAATAAAGATATACTGCTGATCAGAGAATAAGTTCTGATCAATATTAATGGATGGCGATTGCATTGCATGTGCTGAGACTGTCATTAGCAGAAAGGGCGCCGTCAGCACACATTTTGTCAGCACTTGGCTCACAATATTCAGAATCATTCTGATGAATGACATTTATTTTCGAGTGTGTGGGAGTGGAGGGCCGGGGCGGCTGGAATATGATGAGGTCATTGATAATGATTCGTTTTGGGCCAGAGAGCTCAGTGGCATGTGAACCCCTGTCTCTTGATGCCTGTTGAAATGATGAAGAATCACTGAGGGTTTTCTTTCTCCCTGAGAGTGAGATGAATAAGTGGCACGGCCCAGTTAAAGGCAGTGGCTTTCCCCCTGGGGCCCAGATTTGTATAACAGCCATCTGCAAGCATTATGCCTTTAGAAAAAAAGGCCCACTATGGACGTCTCCAACCAACGGTTTGTACACCATTTATACAGTTGTACACTATGCACCGACATGTACAAGAGCCTGTTTCATCATTTTACCTACTGGCTAATTCAGATCCCTGAATGGGTTTTCATATTCATAGCTTTATTGCATAACCCAACCTATATTACATCCACAACTTAAATGCACAATATTTGTAGCACTTCGTAAAATAACACAGCATTAAATCCTTCAACATTAAATTAAAGGTTGGGGGATAAAATTGGTATTGATATGAGGTCGTCGCAATGAAGAAAAATATGAACCTAGAACGGTTAAAGCCCACGTCGGTGGATGTATTTTCCTGGAGCGCTGTGATCAGGAACGGCCTGCGAGGCGTCGATGGCTGTTTCAGATGGAAAGACGCACAACGTGGCCTTTTGTCACATCTTATCTGACCACACCAGGCTGCACGCTCACGTCATTCAATGTGAGTGTGTGTTTGCGTGTTTGTGTGTTTGAAGCGGGGCGCAGAGGTGTGTGTGTGTGTGTGTGTGTGTGGGGGGGTTCATACCCCCAGTGAAACCCTCTCTACTCACTCTAGCACCATAGCAGGCTCTGTGACATATCCCTTCGTGAGCTCAGCTATACCGATGAAAATAGAAAGTGGTAAGAATTCATACCTGCCGAATTCAATGATGTGGATTAAATGTGGACAAGCTTTAGGTAGGTGTATGTGTCAGTACACACAGTACTAGGGTTCTATGGTGGCCTTTTCTCCTGCCCCTTTTGGTTCAGTGCGATACCTTGCCCAATGGGAACCTAACTAGCATCATCTATTCCTATAAATCTAACTAAACCAGTTTGGAAACCCTTTTTCATCCTCTTTGAGCACACATACACCTAATCACACACACACACACACACACACACACACACACACACACACACACACACACACACACAGTGTTTGCTCATTTGTGTGTGAGTGTTTGTGTGTGTGACAGGTTGTTTGGCAGACAGGACAGAAGAAGCTGCCATTGGTCTCCCTAGGAGAGAGCCGGATACAGGTGGAGAGAGGAGAGCTTGCCCAGGAGAGAGAGAGAGAGAGAGAGAGAGAGAGAGAGAGAGAGAGAGAGAGAGAGAGAGAGAGAGAGAGAGAGAGAGAGAGAGAGAGAGGAGAGAGAGAGAGAGAGAGAGAGAGAGAGAGGGGGGGGGGGGGGGAGGAGAGCAACACTAGAGGGTGGAGCGGGGGAGGGAGGGAGAGTGGACGGGTGGGAGGAAGGTGGACAGAATCACAAGGGAAGAGAAGAGAGGGATGCATCAGGATCAAATGGAAAAATGAAGGGATAGGCGCAGTAAAAATAAGAGTAGTGGAGGGAGAGAGGAAGGAAGAAAGAAAGAAAAAATTGGAAAAAAGAAAGAGGCAACCAACCAACGAATGTATCAAATTAATAATGAAAGTAAGAAAGAGAAATACAGATGCAAAAAATGAAAACAGGAAGCAACTGGAATAAGAGGAGGGTGGCAGAGAGCATGTTGATGAACCATAACAAATAAAGCATTATTTTATTGCTTCATAGCTGTACCTTACCATAACCTAACCCTAACCCTGACCCATAAAGTATCATTACATTGTATAGCTTTATAAACCTACTTCGCCAGAACCTAATCATTTTGGATTTCATCTCAAAGAATGTAAAAAATGGATGACAAACACATTTTCACAAAGAAAGACCATTAAAACAACATTGATGCAGTGCAGCTTCCAAATTCCTGCAAATGTGGACGAGGTTAACGATGAGACTGTAATAAAAATGGACTCTCTACTCTCTACCTCCATTAACCAACACGGCTACTACCTATACCGTTATGTCCTTGTGCAACTCCGCTTTAAGTGCTCTAATACGGCATGATAGCTGTGTGTGTGTGTGTGTGTGTGTGTGTGTGTGTGTGTGTGTGTGTGTGTGTGTGTGTGTGTTTGTGTGTGTGCGTGTGTGTACACGTGTCTTTGTTTCTGTGTGTGCGTGCGTGTGTTTACTGCACAAACACAGTGAGCGCACTATGCATGGGCGTGGCGTGGGCTGATACACGCTATTCAAAGCTGCCTATTTAAAGCTTTATTGATTCGACCCGTTCTCGCTGGAAATGTAGAGCTCTAATTCTGAACGTAAGGCAACGCATGCAGAGGAATAATCGTTGTAAATACCGCAGCACTTAGGAAACTGATGTATAAATATATGTTCAAACCTAATTTCCATCATCTCATATGGAGTTTTTTCGCATCTGCGTTGGCGTCACCCTGTACAGCGGAAACAAATGTGGATGTTCCATTAAGGTCTAAATAGCCCTAAACAGGAATGCCATGAAAGCAGTCTCACTGATATATTAGCGTTAAAAATAAAAATCAGAACATCTTCTTGTGTTTGTGCATAGCTCTTTGTTTGTTTACACCGGATGTCCCTACAGGTTGTCCCTGGCTAGGGCCTCGCTGAACAGTTGGACTACAGTACCCATAGTGCTTCAGGCTATTCTTCCTCTTGGGTGCAGCATGGGTGGGACTACAGTAGCTTATTCCCCTCGCTCATTCCTGGCCCGGTGTGGGAGTCCAGATGGACCTTGTCTCCCCTACTGCAAGATAACAGTTTTATTGGCTGATTCAGCTGCGCTATTTTTAGGACTACGAAGACGTACGCACAACGCAACGCTTTCATTCTATTTATTTAGCCCTTATTTTACCAGGGAGGCGGCGTCGACATGAATATTGCTTTGTCGAGTGAGAGGAGACGGTAAACAAAGTCAGAGAATTGAATTTCCTTTCGGGTTCAGAAAGACCCTCCATAAATATATATATATATATATTTGCAACTGTTATTAACTGTTAGTCATTTTCACCATTTATGCATAAAAGACCAATGCAGTGCATCCCAAAAAAAAAGGTTATGAATACATTTTAATAAGCATCACATTCTTGCCAGTGCGACCGATTTTCAAGAATAGGTGCTTGATATTCCACAAGGTGAAAATACTATGAGCTTAATTTGAGTGCATTCATGCGGGGAAGCGGGTGAGGGGATGGCGTAAGCAATTCCTATATCTGTAAACTCTAGAAGAATTAACCTGGCCCCATCTGCCTTCACGTTCCTCCCCCCACAGCCAGCCTCGGCAGCAGAGTGAAGTGAACCACAGAATGCACTGAGCAGCCATCTGTTATGTGGCTCCTCCTCAGGAACCACAACAGCATCGCAAACGTGACAACACACACGCGGTCACCGAGATGCCCTTTCAATCCCATCAGTATGGGTGCGTTTTTGTATTTGCATTAAAAAAATGTAGCACGGGTGGCTATAACTCCGGCTGAAGGGTCCCTACATTTGCAAGTCATCAGGCTATCTAAAAACCGAACCTGTAGTGAGGTCCCGTGTGGGCGTGTCCGCCCAGATGTGTGCTGCGATAGGTCGGCCTCCCAGCCTTCCCAGTGGATTGTACCAGCTGGTATAGGCCGATCTTAGGCTGATCATCACTCACGTTGATATCACCATAGGGTTAATCTTTTTAAACAGCCTTGTATTTGCTCATCCACATCATCACGGTGAAACCGCAGCCCTATAAACCACTTGCCGCTCTTTGTACTTTCTATTATTAATGATTAGGCCAAAGAGGTACTCTGAATGCATATCCCAAGTGCAGCCTACCTAGTTGTGCACTGCTACTGTTTACACTGTGTGTGGTCATAAATATGTTTATATATGTATATATACATATATATGTGGGCATCACACATGGGAAAACTCCCTGTGGAGAGGTCAAAGGTCATGTGGGTAGCATTCATTTAGCACGTGGCTCTAGGCAAGCTGGATGCTTGGCTATGTGCAATTCTCATCTAGCGGCCATCTTGGTTCTTAGCTCTATATCGCTGGGGGACCTGAAAGTGGAATGCTGTTCAGTTCCCCCATCTAGCTAGTGTTTAGAACCAAAATGGCCGCTTAAGGTGGTGGTGATAGTGAATCTGTCCCAACTCATTACACCACCCTGACTCTCTTATATGAACCCTGGGCAGAAGGGGAGAAATAAGCAGAGAAGTGCAACAATATTCTGGGCATGTTAATCCAGAAGAATGAAGAATTATTGACAGGATGAAGGAATGAACTTTTCAATATCTGCTAGCTGGTAGTAATGGCTCTCTGTTCAATAATTGTGTTTCTGTGTGTGTGTGTGTGTGTGTGTGTGTGTGTGTGTGTGTGTGTGTGTGTGTGTGTGTGTGTGTGTGTGTGTAGAACAGGCTTAATTAAGGCCTCCAGTTGCATCTCATATTTTTGTATTGCGCTTGCTTGCTCTCTCTCTGTCTGTCTGTCTCTCTCTCTCTCTCTCTCTCTCTCACTCTTTCTATCTCTGTCACTTATTTTTTCACCCCACCCTGCGTCACACTGACTCTTCAGAGAGAGAGAGAGAGAGAGAGAGAGAGAGAGAGAGAGAGAGAGAGAGAGAGAGAGAGAGAGAGAGAGAGAGAGATGAGAAAGAGACAGGCATGCAGAGGAACAGAGAGGGAGAGAGAGAGGGAGCCATC
>NC_136944.1:9341828-9354328 GCF_949987615.1 Pollachius pollachius
ATGATGCTGACCGTGTTGTGTGTGTGTGTGTGTGTGTGTGTGTGTTTCCTGATCAGGCCAAGGACAGCGATGATGACGAAGAGGTGGTTCAGGTGGACAGGGACCACTTCATGGATGAGTTCTTTGAACAGGTAAGGACGCACATGCACACAAATACACACAAAAACATATGAACAAGAATGGAGACACGGAAACAATAAACAAGAGATTACGACCACGCCCCGACAGCCCTGAGTCGCTCCAAGATTGACTTTATTAGCCGACTTTTAGATAAATTGGGGTAAATCAATATACTCGTTTACAGTTTCCTAACAAAATACTCCTCAGTAGGTGTGTAGTGGATACATCTCTCTGTGATGTGTCCCAGTTGTTTTCGTTTGGATTCTGGTGTCCCTCGCATTAAACAAGTCACAATGCACTTCAATCGCTTTCGGTTTCAGCCGGCTTGTCAGCAGTGTAACTTCACATGTCGTGACGTTTCATCAGTCAGTACATTGAAAGTCAGGCCGTTATCTCACCAAGCGTATGAGGCTCACTTCACATCGTGCACTGGCCCTGATGGAGCTGAGCATTTGTCCACCGATGCAGAGAGATAGACTATGTACACATACCCCGTGTCTACAATGGCTGCCGTGTTTTTGGGGTTCAGCTTTGCCTCCCTCTTTGCGAGACGTTAGTAACGACACGCAGACATGCAAGTGAATGCGTGTGGTATGTGAAACCACATGCTCAGGACCGCAAGCTGTCATCCTTCCATGCGGATGACGACACCGCATGCAAGCGGTGTCGTCCTCAAAACATCGAGACCAGAAAACAAAGAGGAAAACCGGGCTGTCCGAACTCAACAACGGCGGTAACGGTTCGAAGTTTTGCTCTCCTGGTAATTCAACTGGAGGCGAAAGTACCCAGCCCCTGAGCGCGTAATGTCGAGATGTCCCCAGAGCCAGGCCATTAGGGGCCCGCCCCCACTGGAGGCAGAGGGACGGAGTGTCAGCACCCCAGGGGGGCGGGGCCACGCTTTACACTCCCCGAGTGTTGTCCCGAGCAGCAGTGGAGCTGGCTGCCTCTGTGGTGGAAGCTCAAAGCCGCTTCATCTTTTATGAAGCTACAGTTTCAGTCCTAAGTGCTACTTGTGTGCTACCACTGTTAATATTATGCTATGATGGAGTCGTGGGCTAAATGAAGGCTGAGGGCAAGACCTCTGATAGAGTTACAGGAAAACAAGAGTACAAAGAATGCCATCTTGACAAAACTGCCAAGTTGTAAGGGTCCCAAATGTCTCTTTAACATGTATTAATACTATTAAAGTAATTACTTTATTTTTCATAGAGCTTTTATATTCCGGGCAGATTTTGTTGACCATGAGGGGCTGTTTTGCTATCTGCTGATCCACAGCAATATTATTAAAGAAGGATGTTCATAGAGGGTACGAGGAATTCTGCCAAAAACACCCTAGACTCTATATGGTTGCTTAAAGGGAATGTGAAAGCATCTTATTTTTTTTAGATGATAATATGTCCATCTGATTTTCAACAGTGGTATTTGCCATTTTGTCACTAAAACAACGCCATAATTCAGAGAAGATGAAACGGCTATTTTTCTTGAAGAATTATAGCACAATGCCACACACGGTGCATTTTATACAACAGTGCCCATTACAACACTCATACCCATCCACATATACAGGCTTAAAAAAAAGTATTATCACCAAGTTGGTGTGACTTGTTACCTTGGGAACAACCTGTCCCCCTTCTTCTGCAAACGATCAGCCAACAACACATATTTCATCTCATAGTGTTTGAATTCAAGCTGAAAAAGGGGGTTAACTTACACTATAACTGAAGGGCACTCTTTAAATCAACTTATTTTTTTTAAAAGATTTGTGCATGCATGTGAGGATGTGCATGGGTGTTTGTGTGCGTTTGTGCGTGGACAAACGCCATAGGATGACTCTGGTGTCACAATCCCCTGTGTGTTTGATGTGTGCTGTCTCCAGGTGGAGGAGATCAGAGGCTGCATAGAGAAGCTGTCGGAGGATGTAGAGCAGGTGAAGAAGCAGCACAGTGCCATCCTGGCCGCGCCCAACCCTGACGAGAGTAAGCCACGCACACACACACACACACACACACACACACACACACACACACACACACACACACACAGTCCCCTGTTGTGCACGCATACACAGACACCTGATGTTTATTCGCACACAGATGCCTGATGTGTATGCACACGCACACACACACACACACACACACACACACACACACACACACACACACACACACACACACACACACACCCCTGAGGTGCAGGCACACACAAACCACACACCTGTATATGTTCGTACACACCTGATGTTTATGCACACACAGATGTCAGATGTGCACACACACACATACACACGTGCATATTAATGCACACAAACACACGTGCGCATACACATACCCTCACATTCCCGCAGACACAGGCAAACACACACCCTTAGCACAAACGTCCTAACGCTAGCCTTATACCTTTTCACATTACCATAGGTAACTGCAGTTACACACTCAATTGCATCAATTTATCTCACTGAGGGAAACTAACAGACACTTCCCCGGTCATGTCCAGCCATGTTTTTTGTCTTGGAAGCATTAATTGCAATCCGATGAACAGGTAGTAGTGCCGTTTGTAAATAGCGATAATCGTTTGGGCAGCACTGGAAGCGAGTAGGTACACTTAAGAGCCCACCAAAATAAAAGACCTAATTTATAACAGCACCTCTCCTCTGCCAGGACATATCCCAAGGCGGGTGGTGTGTGTTCAGGAAGAAAGGAGAGAGTTCATTGTGACCCTGATGCATAGTGACTCAGCAAGTAACGACTCAGTAATGCTGACAGCACACTATAAAAAAAAACCACACCAACTAGTGGGTCATAAATTCTCCTGAGAATCAGAAGAGAGCCAATGGGCTGCCACCTGGGGAGGCTCTTTATGGACCCAAAAAACGGGAGAGCCATTAATCCAGAGTGAGTATAAAAGCCAGCGTGCCTTTTACACATGACAGTAGGACAACTGGCAGGGCACAACTAAAAGTTGAAACCAGCGATAAGGCTGGAAACGCACAGTGTCAAGCGTTTCAAGTTCAATGTGTGTTGCACTTCTACAAGCCTCAAGCAAATGAGTGAGAGGAAGGCACTAAAGATTATGTCATAGCTTTAAAACCTGGCCCGAACTAAAGGTACCGCTGTTACTTTAGGGAAAGCTAAAGTAAGATTAGCTAAAGTAAGTGTAGCTACCTCGAGTAACAAGTAAAAACCTCTGCATCTACGTCTTTGTGTCCTCGACTCACACATTGAAATGCACATTTAATCAAATTGCAGTCCCTTTAAGGGGGGAAGAAGAGGAGCTGTGCGTCTTCATCCGAATGATCTGTCGCCAAATGGCAGTTCTGACCTCACATAAGTGTACAGCGTCTGCGTAAAAAACGCGGTGACTAAACGCAGTGTCTAGTCACCGTGTTTCATAACTGTTGCCACTAATATACTCCCAGACGAACTGTCACGACGGCACCGCCTGCTAACTCAAGATATAAAAGTGTTGTTGAAAAAGGTATTTCAGACTTTAAACAAGCAAAACAGGCAGGCATTTCGTTGACACTTTTGTCCTTGTGAGTTGAAAAAAGTAGCGCATTCAATTGATAACAGGCCAGGGTTTAAAGCTATGATGTTTTGACAAGATAAGCATAATAAAGAAACTATTTTTATTAATTTGCATTGGGGCCTTGCGTGGTGCAGTGATGTAATTAATGCTTTAAACATTCAGATATTGGTTTTTGGTAGGTATTCAAATCTCAAATCCGTATTCGAATGCTTAGTTTACGTCAATGGATATATAGAATGTTAGGATATTCCGTCCGAATATCCCTGTGATAACCCAGTGTTAAAATCCAACAGTATTAATAAGGGCTTGAGATGTCCCTCAGTACAAGGACGTTCTACTTCAACACTAACGCTAGCCATCATTAAAATGTCAGGGCCAAACACGGGATGACAAATTATCCTTTTCTATTTTTGTATTTGAATATTAGAACACTAAACAACCGTCACCAACATAAGCGCCTGTGGGTTTCTCTTAGGGTGAATAGTGCTAGGCTTGCCGTGCTGTTTCATCAACCCTTTGTACAACGTTCAAACAACCTACTCAAAGAGCGATGTTTGGAAGTACTCCTACTTACAGGATGGCTTCGTCAACGTTTAGGCTAAAATGAGGTCGGAATGACCGCGGACTGATGAGTGAATCAGCTGGTGTCCATGCAGCAACCCTACGTGATATTGTAGTTTGGGCTTTTTGTATTATTAAAATAAGACTGGAAAAACTATTGGTTGATAAAATGGGGATTCTGCAGCAGTAGACTCCTTAGGCTCAGATTCAGGCAGGGAAAGATACACTCTTCATTCTTTAGAACATTAGTATATTATTTTCGAAGGCCTTACGAATATTCAAGGCTTTAAATTATGTATTTGGGCCAGGCCATAATGAGATAATAATGATTTACTTAGATCAACAATTTCAGCTGCATGTCAATGTTAAAAAAAAAACAAGACAGGAGATAAACCAAGCTTAATAGAGAATCCTCTGGGACGACAATTTATGTATATCCCGCACCCCTCCAAACACGCACACACACACACACACACGCACACACACACACACACACACCCACACACACACACACACACCCACACCCACACACACACACACACACCCACACCCACACACACACACACACACACACACACATTGGACACACACACACAAACACAAAACCTCAATAGGACCTTACAGACATCATTACACATAGCAGGTATAAAAGTGCACAGAAACATCTAAAAATATATTTAGATGTATATTTAAATGTGCTAAATATTTACATGACTTTGTATTCCATATTGTCCCATATATTGTGTCTGTTTGCTAAATGTTTGCATGATGCATTGGCATTTTAATTAAATTTTTTTGCATGTTAATGTTAACTGTTGCTATATTACGTTGTTAACGTTTTCTGTTATTATTTTGTAGTTGCATGACAATCACTTATTTGTTTTTTGCTTTTTTTGTCTTATGCTATTATCCTCTTGTGGTCCTTATCCATATTTCCTACTTCTTTCTTTCTTTCTTTCTTTTTTCTTTCTTTCTTTGTATCTCTATCCCTTTTTCATTTGTTATTTCATCTTATTTCTTTCTTTATATCCTTTAATATCCCTCTCTGTCTTTCTATTTTCCTTTATATCTATCTTTTTATATCCACCCCTTTCTTTCTAGTTTTCTTTCTATCTTTCTTTCAATATCCGTCTCTTTCTTTCTATCTTTCTTTCAATCGATCTTGTTTCTTCTTCTTTCTCCATTTCCTTCTTTCTCCTTTTCCTGTGTATGTAAATGTTGTGTTGTGGGTTCTGTCTGCATGCTGACACCGACCTCCTCACCCTCGGGAAGAGGCTTCCTGTGGGGTGCATGACCTCCGCATGACCCCTGCATGTCCTCTGCATGACCTCTGGTTAATCTCAACCGAGTAGGTTAACCCCTCGATGCAAGTGAGTCATACTGTGTGTTTCAATCAGATACATTGTGCTCCGACAACTAGGTATGAGATGGGAGCCAATGATATTAGACAAGATGATACTATTTCAGATGATATGAAGATATCAAACGATAATTCCTTTGCAACGTCATCGCAATGGTTAACATCTCTGTCTTAACACAATGCATTGAAAACGTATTTCCATTCACTTTATCATCCTTTCAACTGTTCTCCTGACCCTACATTCTGCATTTTGTTTTGTTTTCGTTAAGTATGTGTTTAAGCCCACTTGGCAACATTGCCGGTCTGTGTGTGATACAAAATGCATTCCATGTAGCTTCTTAAATAATGAATTGTGGGAAGTAAGTAAGAACTAACTGCCCGGCCCACCAACACACACTGTGAGCTGCAACCATTCATAAACCCTGCAGCCGAGTAGAGCAGATGGAAGTCCCTTTTCTTGGTCTTTTCCAAACCTATATCTCTAAATCTGTTATTTCTTTCTTGCCTCTTCTGTCTATTCAGAGGATTGTTTTCATTGAAATCTTATTCTTTATTGGATTTCCTCTGCAATCTTTATTTACTCACATTTTTCATTTATTATTTGTATCTGTTTTCTTTCACCTCAGTGTGGATTTTTCTTCTTTCTTCTCTGTTGTATTCTTTAAATAACAAGTTGGTTAGTCAATCGAAACTTATGTTGAGGCAGACGTTGATATTCATCCTTTCAAAGATATAAAGTACTGCTTACTTAAAAAGCATATAACCGCATTAACCATTTTATCAATCCCCAGATTAGATTTAATTAAATTAAACTGTGCACATCTTTGTGAGTGTTTGCGTGCTCTGCATGTGTGTGTGTCCCTCATGATAGGTGTTGTTCTTGTTGTCCTGTTTGTTGTCAGTGTGTGCGTGTGTGTGTGTGTTTGTGTGTATGTGTTTGTGTTGTGTCTAACTTGTGCTGTTGATGTGAGTCCACTGGCATCATCAGAGTAGAGCTAAGTAGAATCGATAGAAGGATTAAACACAAGGCTACCGGACACCGTTTAATATACTGGCTGCCGTTCAGCGTCGCATACATCAGACACGTGTAGGATATGTTACGTCTCCGGTTTCATGTGAGTCTCTCACTTTGGCGCTCAGGTTTGTAGGGTTTTCATCTGGGATCTAGTGGTCCTGCTATGTTGTGGCAGAACTTCTGGGGGGAGACGGCACAGGGCCTGGGCCGGAAACCAATGAACTGCAAGGGGCGGAGCTACGCCTTGTTTCCTGTTTCGTTACGGAGATAGACCACATAAGAAAACTGATTTGATTTGTGGTGATTTCAGAACTTTACAGACAACTGTACCGTTTACTACTGGCTGAGGTTGTGTTCACCTATATGTAATAGCAGATCCCCTCCTTCAGCAACATGATCGAGATAAATATGAATCTAATTGAAATGATTCACCACCAGATTCAACCAGATTTGGGCTTGTCTGCCGTAAGACTTGAGATTTTAATCTCAGGTCAGATTTTTTTGACAGTGCAGTGTCTCGTCTTTAAACAATGAGAAGTGTTAACCAAAGATAGGACATGCGATTTTAAATCATTAAGAATATAAGAATTATGTCATGGTCTGCTATTTTCTAATATGAGAGATTACTATTTCATATGTGTGCTGTGTTTGCAGCACAAACTCATTGACGTAATTTTTCCAAATGGTCCAACATCTCCCTAAATAAAGTGGAAACAGAGTTGATGTTGTAGGCCAGGGTTTTTTCGTAACGCGTAGCCTCTTTTTGAGAGAATTGCTGAATCTGATGGTTCCCATTTAATAGTCTGTCAGAGGACCAGGTAGTGGGTACTTTGTTTTATTTATGTATCCTGCTACTACTTTAGAGATTAAAAATAAAACAATGTCCTGCAAAGGGTGCAAAAATATTTAAGAAATCTATCTAGGATCTGGCGATAGAGAAATAAATAAAATGGAAAATAAATTAAGAAATTTCGCTACAGCCAGTTTGTTTCTGAAATATTAAAGAAAGGGTGAGAAATAAAAGTGAATAATTATTCAACTCCAGTTCAGTGAACGAAAGAGAGAGAGAAAGAGTGAGAGATGGTGAGAGAGAGGGATAAGGTGCTGGTTTTGGTGTCATTATTTAACAATTGAATGGAGAGAGAGAGAGAGAGAGAGAGAGAGAGAGAGAGAGAGAGAGAGAGAGAGAGAGAGAGAGAGAGAGAGAGAGAGAGAGGGAGAGAGAGAGAAGGTACAGACTTGGCACAGGTGGAGGTAGTGTAGTGTTTAGAGGTCAGTCCCACCGCAAGACGTTGTGTGAACGACTGGACACAGGACACCACATTGAATAATGTCAACATAATACACTGGTGAATTAATCCCCACTGCAAAAAGTAAAAAGCATCGTCCTTTTTGTACATTCGCTTTACCTTTCAAATGACACGCTCACTGACATCCATATCACTGTTGCACACATTGTCAAAGTTGACATGAAGGACTTCACATCCTTTGGAGCCAGAACAAATCAGGCTATCTGACAGCAAGTAGATTTCGGGAACAGTGATTCTATTTGATCAGGCAGACCGCCGCGCCGGGATTGGATGTGCGGCATTGGGGCCCCTCGAGATAAGATATCTCAATAGCCTTACCCCGCCCCATGCTCAGATGTTGCTGAACCTTTGCGGGCCTTTTACCTAAAATTAATATGGTTCGGTTCCTGGAGTCCTTCATTCATGGTTGGGGTCGAATATGGTTTCATGGGGTCCTATGTGTGTGTGTGTGTGTGTGTGTGTGTGTGTGTGTGTGTGTGTGTGTGTGTGTGTGTGCGTGTGCGTGTACGTGTGTATGGAGGTAACGGAGCGCAACACTTGGCAGACCGAGGAGACAGAGGTGAGGCAGGAAGAGGTGACAAAGGGAGTGAGTCAGGAGGACAATAAAAAGAGGGAGAGAGAGGGAGCGAGCGAGAGAGAGAGAGAGAGAGAGAGGGGGGGGTAGAAATGGTAAGAAAGCAGGAAGGGGGAAAAGGAGAAGGGGAGAGGGAGGTAGATAAGGTGAGGTGTGGGAGAGACACGAAGAGAGAGAGAGAGAAAGAGGATGAGATAGAAAGGAGAGAGAGAGAATGGACGGAGGAAGAGAGACTGAGAGACTGAGAGTAGGGAGAGAGAGAAAGGAGAAAAGAAGAGAGAGAAGGACAGAGGGAGAGAGAAGGGCAAGAGAAAGGAGAGAGAAAGAGAGAGGTGAAAGGCTGAGGCTGATTTCCAATAGCTGAATGGCACTGCAGCAGTCGTAAATCACGCCCACTACTGCAGCTGTGGCACACACAGACACAAACACACACACACACACACACACACACACACACATACACACACACACACACAGGCGTGCATGCACACGCACACACACTCAAACACACACACATCCACCTGAATGTATACAGATACGGGGGACCCGCTCTCACACACACACACGCACACAGACACACTTGTTAAACACACATAAACACACACACTCACACAGTGCTCCCTCCACTACATCCTCTAATACCAAGGACTACGTCTATCTCATCAGACTTTAATCAGATTAATATCTAATTTCTGACAAATTTAAAACAGTGTAAACTTTGTGTGTGTGTATTCTTTCACTTCCTTATTGTTTAAATCAATCTCACCTGGAGTAGGGGATCTGTAAGCACGTTATTTGCAAACACGATATGCAAAATATACGTTACGTATATCATTACGTTGCAAAAACGTTAGAAATCGTTAGAAGCTACATTTTTTGCATTGACATGACGGATCTATAAAAAGCAATACGCCACAAAATAGTTCTGATATTTCTTTAAATACCCCGCGCAGCGTGTGAACACAAAGGATTGTGGGTATTTTGGCTCATTGAGGATCCATCGATCCTGAAAAATCTCGGAACTCTCAAAAATAAAGGGTGCGAAAAGGGCGCGAATATCCGAGTGTCCTCAACATTTGAACAGTGCTTGTCGGAGTTCTATGACGTAGCGTCCTTAAAAAGGCGGCCTTTGAGCATGCTTCCTTTACGTTGGGAAACAGCCACAGTGTAACACAGATGAGGTGCACTTGACATTGAGGTTTATACCACAGTCTTTCGACACATTTGGTTTGGTAGCATTTTATGTATGTACTCTTTACTAACTTTCTACCCTGTGTCTTTTTATTTATCTCTCTCTCTCTCTCTCTCTCTCTCTCTCACCCTCTCTATATCTCTCTCTCTCTCTCTCTCTCTCAGAGACCAAGCAGGAGTTGGAGGACCTCACAGCTGACATCAAGAAGACAGCCAACAAAGTTCGCTCAAAATTAAAAGGTAGGTAGAGGGAGAGGGAGAGAGCGAGAGAGAGAGAGATGGTTGTACTTCCTGGCTGTCCCTTATGAAATAAATTATAGTCAGAGTGGTGAAGGCCATTGTTCTATGAAATACTACAGATGGAGTGTCGTGTGCACAGGGGGAACCTTGTGGTGGACATGACTCTGTCTCTTATAATGATATTATATATAATATATATAATATATTATATATAATATATATAATATATAATGATGATAAAACCCTCATCTCACCAATAAACATCAACATTTCCTCATGTGTCCGAGTTGGAAATAGCCATGCTACTTCTAGCTATAATGGCTATATCATCTGGGTGACTGGGTATCACAATTATAAAGGTAATCTAACAATAGAATAGTGGATTTCGTTATTTTCGGAGTAAGACTTGAGTCCATCACCGAACTTGAGATAGAGTTGGAAGATATTTGATTCTTGCTGATCCATAAAGTTCTATATTACCAAGGCTAAATCACATTAGTCTTTGTGACTTTGATTTATATACCACAACATAAAATCCGCCCGCTGGTGCAAACGTGCACACATGCTCACGCACTCATGCCCACACACCCGGATGCTTACACACAGACCTAGACAGTGGTCATGTGGGAGTTCGGGTTCTGGTTGAGAAACCCTGACTCCTCTTTATCACTCTCTATTGCTATCTATCACTCTATCTGTCTTTGTGTGCCTTTGTGACTCAGTCTGTGTGTGTGTCTCCCTCTCGCTCTCTCACTCTCTCTCGCTCTATCTCACACACCACGGGCAAACACAACACACACACACACAAACACACAAACACACACACACAGAATTATTCAGTGCAGCAATTCCTGTTCATGCTGAGAGAGTTCAAGGGCATCAGTGCTTTAATGCCAACTGCTAGGGGTGCACACACACACACACACACACACACACACACACACACACACACGTACACACACACACACACACGCACGCACACACACGTGCGAATACACTACCACATGCTCACAAACACACACCCACACACGTCCACACCTACACACACACGCACAGACACACACACACACACAAACACAATTACACACACAAAGCCCACACCCACACAAACACACACGCACACATCATACATACACACAAACACAGATGTACAAACGCCATTGGCACATACTTCCATAAATGTAGACACACACATCACCGAAAAACAAACCCACTAATAAGCAGATAATGTATCTCAACACACACCATGCTCATAAAGACACACACAGCTGGTGTGTGTGTGTGTGTGTGTGTGTGTTGCACTCCCAAAAGAACAAAGATATAGGTATGAACACAGACCATTCGACATTCAGACAGGATGATGAAAACACTCACACAAACGCAACAATCATGGCCGAGAGGAACAGTGATAATAGATAAACCTATAATTGGAATTCCTTCCAGGCCTGTGTGTTATGGTCCTCTGTAATGCACACACACACACAAACAAACACAAATACACAGACACACACTTCGGGAAAACAGCGGAAAACTCCATGGGCTTCAGCATGACTAATTATAATAGTATTCCTATATATATATATATAGCCAATTATAGCTGGCTGTTGTTTGATACAACATATATATATATACAATCTTTATGGAACAGTGGAACAACTAAGATGGAATTGGAGAGTAAGACCCATAGTGATACTCAGCAGAATCTTGCTCACTCACTCACATGTGAAGAATCTGCAGTTCTGATGGGACCTTCGCTGTTAAATTTGATTCCTTGATTGAACGACTATTCACATAATAGCGCCGCCGATCCCGTCAAACTAGGTAGATAGCTAGTTAGTCTGTCATAGAGAGAGAGAGACAGACAGACAGCTAGTTCAGGTAGAGGGTAGAGGGATAGAAACAGATCGACAGATTGAAAGAGGGCAAGCCGGGCAGATAGACAGCTGTCAATCCATCACAGAAAGAGAGAGAGAGAGAGAGAGAGAGAGAGAGAGAGAGAGAGATGGACAGATGGACAGCAGGCAGGTGAGTAAACAGACAGACAGGAAGGGAAGCAGGCAGACAGACCCACCGGCCAGCCGGTGGGTGAGACAATGCGTCAGGCTGCAGCCAGTGTTCCGAGCTCAGATCAATGTATCTCTCAAGCAGCCCTGATGCACTATTGATATTTACTGAGAAGCTAATGAAGCCTTGTTTAAGATGGCTGTGTACCGGGAACACCCCCCTAACCCCCACACAACCACACACACACAAACAAACACACTGCCCCACTATGCCCTTGTCATATAGCACACTCAAAGACACAAACCCATAACCCATAACACTCCCCCCCCACACACACACACACACATACACACACATTCGATCACACACACACACACACACACACTCACTCCGTCAGAGCTGGCTGATACTTGCTGAGTCATCATAGGATTCAGTGGAGAGCAGCTGGGCCCGAAGCCAGGAAGGCAACCGCGTCCCAGAGGAGCATGTCACTCGCAAGAGACACATACACACACATCCGCAAGCACACACAGCTCAGCACAGCGACACACAAACACACACAAACACATTGCTGTAACAGACACAACACACCGGAAAAGT
>NC_136944.1:9364328-9424328 GCF_949987615.1 Pollachius pollachius
CAGCAAACTCTTTTCTTGTGTTTGAGCCAGAGGTTTCTAAACATATTATAGGATGTATTTGACTATGCTCTTGTCAATGTTGTAGAGACATGTAGGAGTGAAGAATGGTCACTTCCCACCGGGCATTCTTCAGTTCTAATGAAAGCAATTCCAGAGCTAAATACTTTGAGAGCGCGTCTTCCAGAACTTGAACGTGTTCTAGCAATAACCATTCTGGAACGCGGCGTCGTAGAGCTGAGCATTCTGGGACGACGCCGATCACAGTCTTTAGCTCTCCCTGTCGTAGTGAGCTAAAAGTAGAGCACTCACTCTCTGGCTCTTTGCACAACCTGTCTCCTTCATGCTAAAACGAAGGAAAGTCATCGGCAATGCAGGCAATTCTTCGGAAACAGATAGGTTACACACTTCTGTCCTTCCTTTAATTGACCAATTGGAGGAGCTCTCCAGCCAGCCACAAACTTGGCAAACATTTTATTTATTTTTTCTTGGTCCAGTATGGAAGCACACACACATAATGTGGATGAGTCTATTTCAGTCGGGCAGTTCATTGGTTTGTAGACCACTGTGGAGGCTAGACATTGACAGTGGCAGGTTGTCATGGTAACCCCTTCTCCCCCCTCCCCCCCTCAACACCCCTTTTCCAGTCAAAATGATTTGATGGAAGAGCAAATTTGGCAGGGGTTTGGTTGGCATGAAGATAAAAGTGGGGCGGGGAAAGTGACAGACTATGCAAACTATGCAGCTTAGAAATAAGAGAGACAACTTGTCCAACCCCCCTCTCCCCCCCCTCACTTTTCCCCACCAAAAGTAGCCAATAACAAACAAGGACTCACGTGAAGGAGTAAGGAAGCAAAAAAAGAATCAGTGCGCGTCATTCTCTCGCTATCGTACACAGACTTCAGGACTATTCATAAACAAGAGGTTATATCAAAAAGTAATTATGTTAACGGATAGGATATTGGTCAACTCTAGAAAATGAGAAAAATACAAAATAGACCGAAAAAAAAATTGCAATGCTGGCTTGTCCTGGTCCCCGAGTATCACGATGAAACTGGTGTCATTGGGTTTTGTTTTTCCTTTTGGTTTCACTTTCATTTTCCTCAAGGAAGGTTTACTTTGTTTCCCTGGCTCTGTGGTTAAGTGGTGCTGCTGTTTTTTAGTGCCCGCGTGACGTGTTCCTGTGACGTAACCGTCTGCCATAATGACGTAGAAGCGTGTTGTAGTAGCTATGGTTTCAATACGTTCGCCTGTACGTTAGCCTTGCTATCACAGCCCCCCGGCCCCTCCCCCCTCGGTCCTCGCCCTTCCCCCTCTAAACCCCTCTAAACACACACAGCGCTCTCATCTCCTCCTTTCCGAGTTTGTTTGTGTGAGTGTGTGTGTGTGCGTGTGTGTGTGTGCGTGTGTGCGTGCGTGCGTGCGTGTGTGTGTGTGTTCGAACACTGGACTTGAATACACATCATATAAATGCCTGAGATTTCCAGGTGCTAACAAAATGGCCGTTGGGTGGAGAGTGGGAAAATGACCTCGTGGCAGGGTGTCTTCTCATTGGTGGATTCTCTCTCTCTGAAAGTATCACTATTCAGTAACATGTATGCACATAAGTAACCCACATGTATTCACAAACTCTACACAAACGCACCACTGCGGAAAAGTAATGATCCATGATGCTTCATACAAAAACAACATCTTTCTCACACTATTCAAGTGTTTGTTAAGATAGTACTGGGTGTACCACATAGACCTTATAGAGCCTAAAAGTGAGGGTAACATAATGAGAACATTAAACAAAAAATGCAAATATGGTTACGTTGGTAAGAGTGTAGATTCGGTTGACTTTTAAGGCAAAATCTGTTACAAGCTTATTTTATCCCAAAATTGTGCTGTGGAACAGTGTGACAGATTGTGTCTGAATTCTGTTAGTGTCCATGCAGATTTGTTACAAAGGGTAGCACATTGCTAGCAGTGTAGCAGGTTCTATGATGCAGAGGCGACCCTTGTCTCTGTTGAGGCCAACCTAATATTAAGTCTACCTGCACGGCACCTTAATACCACTCCACACGCTCTATTACCCTATCAAATGTATTATTTATTTCCACGTTGGTATTGTTACACTAGACGCAAAATAACACAATGATACTTAGGTTTCACCAACACTACCGTGTAGGGTTACTGTAGACAGCAAAGTGCAGTTCTTTTTTTTTGCATTAGTGGGTGAGTGCTGTAAGCATGGTGTGGATTTTCAGCTAATGTTGACCCAAAACCGCCGTCAACCTCTTCCCTGCCTGCAGCGCAATCTCACATGTGGATGAAAATGTGTGTGTGTGTGTGTGTGTGTGTGTGTGTGTGTGTGTGTGTGTGTGTGTGTGTGTGGGTGTGTTTTTACACATGCATGAGCTAAGGTGTTATGACAGTTTGGGGCCACCAACATGCGAGCATGTTTCCGTCTTAGAAAGCTACACTTGTGCCCACTGTGCCCCCTACCACCACCAACCATCACATCACCTACACACCTCAAAAACACACAACTACTCACTACAATACATTCAAACACAATATGATCTATCACAAAAGAAGAGGACATGATTATATAGTGCACCTTGAGCATGCACGCCTGCACAGTTCTCCGCGCTCAACATTAAAGCAATAAAAACTGTTTTGCTTTAGATTCGCTTTAATGAGGGAAGGTTTCCAGATAGACTTCTTCGACCCATTATCTTCCCTGTGTGTCAATCGGAAAATCCACTCTTAGCTCTGAATAAGATGCGCTATGTCACCATTACATTACTCCTGGCTGTCCCTGCAAGGAATAGGCTTGATCAAGTAGTAGGTGTTTGTCCACTTCGTTTTTGGTTGTGGTTGTTGTTGTAGAAATAGAAATAGAAGTGTAGTTGTTTGTATATGTGGTGAAAGGCCAAGGCTTTTATTTTGCCGTCCGATTCATCTGTAGAGAGGAGCAGAGGGGCAGATGATTTTTTAAAATATATTTTATGTATTTATTTATTTGTTGAGTTTCTTAAACCAAAACTTACTTATGAATTCAGACCAAAACCAAAGGATAGTAAGCTTAGTTAGTCCTCAAAACCGTAAAATTCCACTAGATTTTTATCCGAGAGAAATTACCTTAAAACTTTGTACTATTGATTGCTGATGTTGCTTGCTGTGTGGCATTACGAGGATGTTTGGTAACAAGCTGTCATGCTTTTTATAAGTTAGAGTTTCCTATATCGACATGAACCAGCCAATACAGGACTTCCATCTCACTTAGCTATTGGCTGCTTCAACACACGTTCACATATAAATACTCAACGTTGATCCTTTTCCGTTTGTAACTTAAATAATACTTAAGCGTATTATTGTTTTGTTTTAAATGTATTAACCACAACTAAACAGAACACACACTGGACTAGCTAAGAACGTGCATCTTAGAAGTTATAGGTGTTAGGCTTAAAATAAAATGACATGGAAGAGGGGTTATGACCACAGTTAAAACGCCTTTAAGGTTACCCGCACTTGAGGAGGTCAGCGAGAAAAAAACTCAGTTTCCAACTTTGACATCACCACTGACCTCACTACAGTCCATGTTTTGTACGCATAATCAGTCGGTTTTTCAAGTTGTCGGGCCGGCAGTTGCCATGGTGATTTTCTTTCGGTCAAAGTAATCTCTGCTGTGGTAAGGGATGGACGGTGCTGGTGTTGTCAAGGGGTCTGGTTTGTGGTAATGTGTGAATGGATGGATATCTTAGTCAAAAGATGTGTGTAATATAAAATAAAGGGACCCCAAATGAGGACCCCCTATCCATTTCAGCACTGGCCAGCATGTTTGTTTTTTAAATATGCTTCTGTAGATAAACTGTGCTTTGGTATGTGTGTGTGTGTGTCTGTATGTGTGTGTGTGTGTGTGTGTGTGTGTGTGTGTGTGTGTGTGTGTGTGTTTTTAGCTTTTGCGCTGCAGATAAAAGTGTATTTTAAGCGGGCGTTTAATTTTGTGTTCAGGCGTATTTATTTTGTATTAAGTGATTAAGCTAATATGGCATGTTTCTTATTAAAGGCTGGAAACAAGTCAAATTATCGCCTTCAAACGTACTATTTTTCCCCATTCTTACATTTTTGAACTGAATACAACATTAAATGACACTCAATGGACATTGCAGGAAGTATGTAAAAACCATGTGTCCGTACAATGGCTTTCAGGCCCTCCAGTTTCCCCCTCTTCCTGTTGGTGTTGTAGCTGTTGACTGGTGGACGATAATGATGAGGCGAGGAAGCCCGCCCACTTTTTTACCACCGGGCCCCGTCCCCTTCCGTTGTGTGTACTAATAATATAAAGGCATGCAAATCTTTGAGCTTCGTGGAGTTTGCATGGTGACGTCTTTTGTTCTTCTACTTTCTGCTCCCCCTCCTTCTACCGCCCCCCACCACACACAACCCCCAAAATCCCTCACTTGATCCCCAGACACCCAAGCCATGTCGTGCACTTTATCGCTGGTCTGAACCCCCTCCCCCCACCAAGCTTCTCCACCTGCAGCCAACTCAAGATGCTCTCATGCAGTACTCATGCAGTACTCATGCAGTACTCTGGTTCGGACAGTCGCTGGTTCTAACGGTCTTCAGTTGGAAACATGTCCCCCACGGTAGAGCGTGTGGAAGGCTTCCTCGCTGTGGGACAGGGAGCGTCCGAGAGAGGGGGTCCTTTATAAAGGCTGTCGGTTTATTTCTTTATTCCGTTGTATAGTCAACCGTCTCTGGATGGTCTGAGGCCAGGGGATGTAATATCCCGATCCCCCCCGTCCCCTGCCCCCCGATCTCACGCCCCTTCTGCAAAACGCCCCTCCCCTTCACTAGGAAATGGTAGTTAATGGTAGTTCTTTTGAATCGTTTATGAGTCGTTTGTTTTCGTGGCTACAGTGTACTGTGTGTTTGTCGTGAGAAACTTGCCCTTCCTATTTTGGAAACGTTTGGTCCTTCTTCCGATTGGCAGAAAAAACCTGCAACTTGTAGAGCTCCTTTTTTTTTTACCCAGCATGCCCTTGCCCTCCTCCTGCCCCCGCCCCCACTCTTCCTGCCCCCCCTCCCTACCCCCCACCACCCCTCCCCTACTCCTCCGTGGTATAAAGATTGGTATCTAGATGTGTGTATGCGCAAGCGCACGTCACCAGTTGCGTGAGCATGTACGAGCAGCGCAAGTTGTTTCTTTGTGTTTGTTCGTTTGTTTTGGTTTTTCCTTGTGATGGGAGAAAAAAATGTCAGAAAGGAACAGATGCGATGAGAATATACATATTTACTGAGGCTATTATTATTACTGGCATTCTATTTATTGTGGAAAAAACTAATGAAAAGCAACTGCTCTTTGCTCCCCCCCCCCCCCCCCCCCCACCATCCTTAATCCCACGCAATTGAATAAATGTTCACCGTTAATATGAAAGAGCACAACGCGAGTGGAGTTTACACTTAGTTTACAATCACAAATGTAGGAAACATAAGCGCTAACCGTAGCTAAATAATAAAGCTAACTGAAACCTTGCCCCTCACCTGCCATTTAGTTCACTAGTAGGCCTATGTGGGTCTGTCGGCCAGGCGATCCAGCTTCGAGAAACGCATTGATAAATAGAATGCACAGATTTATTATGACCACCACACTCTGATAACCACACGTTTCATCATTGTTTTCTTGATGAGGTGATTCATACGATTAGAGTCAAACTACGGTTTACGGTAACGACTCGTACACACTCCTCTTCCTGGCTGACTTAACTTTTGTGAGACAATGGTGGTGCTTTATCCTGGTTATTATTGATTATTATCGACAATAATATTTGTTTTGTATAATTATTATACTTACCATTTGATTCTGATGACGGTTATTGCTATTGTGTTCTGTACAACCTATCTACCGGTCTCCATGTTCACACTCCAGTAGCGATGCCTTGCTGTAGGTTCCAGGGGTGGCTCACCACTCAGTCCAGATACTACAATACTACACTTTTTTTGGGAGAGTGACATCATTCGTTTCAATATGTATATGATTTAGATAACGTGCAGGTATATAATTCAGATGGTGAAGCGTTGAACTCCTACGAACCTAACGGCATTGTTCTGTGTGTGTGTGTGTGAGTGAAGACTGTGGCCTTGTCAACTGAAATCACATATGTAGGGAACAATAACATATATATATAATATATATATATATATATAAAATATATATTTACCTGTATGTATGTGGCTGTGTAGCCATCTTGCTTAAATCAACTGTGTATCAATTAAAACATTTTTGGTCAGAGCGTTGTATGAAACACGGAGGAACAAAAATGGTTGGGGAGCACAACTGCACATTCTTAAACTCAGACTATTCCACTTAAAGCAGGAGTGGAAGTTGTCTACGCAAATCTGAAGCGGGAACCGGACAGGACGAGTGTTCTGTCCTGACCCACTGGTTAATCACACACCGTTCCTCCAATCACATTCAAGTCTGCAGTCGGAGAAGAAAGTTGTTTTGCTCGCCCATCATTTTGATCTTCCATGCAGAACGAAATTCAAAACCAAAACCTGTTTAGTACCTCGCTCTGGAAGAGGAAATATTTTATTTTATTATGTTTTTATTTATTTCAATGTGACCTGCTTCCTGGGCAGCCACGGCCATGACTACATGTCTATAGGGGTGTACGCTGATGACGTTAATGTATTTATTTATGTATTTATTATTCGCTGCCCAGGTCCATCCGGCCCCGCCACCCCACTCCCTTCCTTCTCCTCCTCTTATTCTCTGCTCTCTCCAGTAACTGAGACAGTATTTGTTTTTGTATCAGTGTTTCTTTGTCACCAGTAGGAGGGGTGGTGGGAGGTGCCAAGGGAAGGGATGTGACCATAGACCACGCCCACACGTTCTCCATCATAGCCAAAAGGAGTCACACACTTAAATAACCAGTAAATACATTGTCATTACTATCATTATTATTATAATTATCGTTATTATTATTATTATTATTATTAGTATTGTTGCTATTATTGTTATTATTACGATATATGACAAAGAAAAATGCAGTACGACTATAAAAACCCCGGCGGGAGAAAGACAGAGCTTCACGCGAAGTGATCAAACGTACTCGACAACTTTCAAAACGGGAGGTTGTGATGATTCTATAATAGCAATGATTTAAAGAAACACAGAGGGTTATGTTATCATTAATAATAGTAGTAATATTGAATATTGAATGCTCGCAATTTTGTCAAAAACTGAAACTGGATTCTTTGTGTTATGTAATTATTGTAAATAACTTCAAAGAGAGAAAAAATGACTTGCATGTCTATGTATAAATCTACTGATATCTCTATTCCTGTCAAAGTTGACAAGTTGCTCCACCTCTGTCCTTTTTCAAGTGTATCGCTAGTATCCTTTGCTTTATTTTCTCTCTTCTCTTTCACCCCCTCCCCCCGTCCCTCTGCCCCCCCTCTTCAAACCTCCCCCCCCCCCTCCACCTCCACTCTCACCCCCTGAAAGTCGAGTGGTGGTGGACCCCCGTTCCCCGTTCCCCGCGCTCTTTACTTTGAGGCACACCTGGGTGGGGGCGCGGGGAGATCGAGTGAGAGAGCATAGCTTACAACGTCCTCGTCTGCCATTCCATGCTCAGAAGCTGCATTGACAACTCCCAAAATAACCCCTAGTTAGGCCCGTGGGCTATTTCTAGAAGATAAGAATACATTATGTTATAATATAGATGTGGATACCAATGTGGCTCTACGACTATAAAAGGCCCGAGGGTTGTTCAGTTATATTATGCTTTTGATTCATATCTATTTCTTTTTCAGGCTTGTCTTAACACAAAGAGATTATTTCCCACGCAGGCTTTATAGTGACCCCTTGTCACTATAAAGAAAAAAAACAATCATACCGGTGCAGTTGTGTGCATGCAATGTAGACGCATCCTGAGCCACACCCCCTTCTTGCCATTACTCCAGATCCAGAGGCCCCGCCCACTGGCTCCTCTGATGAAAGTGCTTCCCTCCATATAATGAAACCGAGGCCCCAAGGGGCCAACAGTCCACCTCACCTGACAACCAACACCGTGCACGCTCTCTCTCTTTCCCCCCAGCGGCCGTCTCCGCCCAGTGCCGCCCACCCACAACCCCGCCCCCCCACCCCTCGCTCTGTCTGTCTGTCTGCTTGTCTGTCCTGTCTGCCTGTCTCTCCTTCTCTCAACGCATCTCTCTCCAGCCACAATGTCCCTGGGAGTTAACTCACGCTCTCTGTCGGTGGGGGGGCACAAGCGTAGTCCTTTTACAAGACACCATATACCTTTTACAATCGATGATATGGAGCCAGGATTCCCCCAGGGGTCTCCCGAAGAGGGAGAGGCCCTAGCCTTACACCCTAGGCTGTAGTGACCGTGAGTGCAATGCACACAGGGTTTTCCAACGACAGAGGACAAACAACACACAGCCTTTCCTCTGTGGCGCCGGCTCTCCCCTGTACTGGACGACTCAGAGAGTGTCCATCTTGAAGCACCCGTAGCCAAATGAACCTTCCTGTTCCCCTCAGGAACGTGCCGACGCCCGAGAGGAGGTCACCATGTAGATGTTACGGATAGGGGGGTGCGGGGAGAGGAATGTGTGAACATGCAGTAAAGTAAGATCGCGCACGCCCCCCATCACCACCCGCCATTTTGTGTTGACGTATTAAGAGTAGGGGTGTGAGAGGGGAGGGGAGAAGGTGATGCGACAGAGACAAGAGGCATAAAAAGACAATAAATATCCAAAAACAGCAGCGACAACAACAACATAAAAAAACTAAACAAAAAAATAGAGAGGACAGGGCGATGGCTTCTTGGCCGCAACTTTGACCGGAAAATGCAACTTGTGTCCCGTTTTTGTGTGTGTGTGTATGTGTGCGTAGCGTAATGTAAAAGCGATCTGTCCCCCCCCCTCCCCCACAACACACCCCCAACCTCTCCCCAACCTGCCCCACCCCCATTTCCCCCCGAATCCCCCCGACCCCCCCTCTCTCGTACTGCTGTTGGCTGTTCTGTTTAGTTCATGTGACGTGCCAGTATCCCCATGCCCTGCCCCCTTCTCGATATCTCCCTCCCTCCTCCTTCCCCTTTCTTTCTCGCTCTCCTCCTCTCTTGATCTCTCTCTCTATCTCTCTCTCTCTCTTTCAATCCCTTCTCCTCCTCCTCCTCTCTCTTTCTCTCTCTCTGTCTCTCTTCATGGATCTTTAAGATGACAACTCTATGCAGATGCTGTCTTTTATAAGTGTGTCAAATTTTAATTTAAAACAAAAACCTAAAAAAATAAAAACAACCCCGACAGACATATTGAAATGATAACAAAAAACGAATAAAGAAAAGGATTGTTCAGTGTAGCCTGCAGCTTGGCCAATCGTCATTGCTTTTGTGTCCATTATTGCTCTTTGTGGATTTGCCTAAGGGATAATACATGAAAAAAAGTCTTGGGGCAGTTCTGTACGTAGCCTTGGATATTTATATATGGAAATCTTCATTCTATAAACCCTTTAAACTGTGTGAAATTAAAATGTTTTACTTGGAGGCTTAATAATTATTTATTTTAAATGTGCAGGGTGTAGGATTTAGCCTCATCTAGCGATAAGGTGGCATATTGCAAGTGACAGAGTACCACCCCCCTTGCCCTCCCCTCTCCCAATGATGTAGGAGAACCTACTGGGCCTGCACTGGTCTGTAAGGTGCCAGAAGGGATTTTAAAAGATGTCATCATCGACAGCATTGAGAAGCCAAGTGTGATTTATAATTGTACACCAATTTATAATTTGTTTTTTAGGAATTCAGTCTGTAAAACTATAGTGCATAGCTTACAAATAAGATAGCAATTATGATTATAAACGTAAGTGTCCTCTCTAGAAACTCTGAAACATTGCGGTTCCAGGCTAAAGGACTCATTCTTAGGTTTCGAAAACACGACTATTCGTATTCTCATGGGACTAAACACTATTTAAAACAGAATTATGAATATAATGTCAATTAATCTGCAATGGCTGTTTAGCTAGATGCCACTAAAGTATACACACTGCCCTTTTAATATATTGCATTCATTGTGTATGAGGCCGCCATACAAGGTGTGTTTAGACCCACGATGGGTCTAAACATTAATATAACATATCACGATACTCTACCCCCTTCAAACCTGACCACATTTCTATTCATATTCAACATTCTTATTTAACTTTGTTGTCAAACAAGTATTATTCACTTCGATTTTCACATTGCCAGTGACAATTGCTTTCATTTTTGCGTCAGTGCATTGCTGTTTTGGGCTATAGGCCTACTATTGCTTACTATTCAGCAGATGTTTAAATGACATAAAGCTGGATAAGGAATAGGTATGGGGGTATACAGGTTAGGCTTCAGACTAGATCTAACTATAGCAACCTGACATTCCTACACCCATTTCGTCCTCTTGTCCAACCAACAAGAAGGTAGGCCTACACTCACTTACATTCTAAAGACACAGTTGAACAAACTAACCGCCTAATGCCTGGTCTATTCTCCAGGGGGGGTTTTCACTTCAAAAACACATCAAATTTGAAGGTTGTTTTCACCGTAACATCATGAGACCGCTGTGTTGTTCACACGCTTTATTAGTATCACCATCCGTTATAAGTGTATATCAATGACAGAAGCCTACAACAATCTGCCAGTTCATATATAAAAAGTCATACAGAGGAAAATGATACAGAGGTACAATGACAATATACGTGATCTAACCAAACGGCACTAAAAATATCTAATGCTCTACTTCTAGGAGTTGCCTTCGCTTTCGCCATTTTGTGTCCCGCTGAGGTGAGTTGTAGGATTACTGGAAATGAGACGCAGAAATTTGCCACAAATACAAATTAGACAGAGATTTTGTGAACGACTATAGACCTATTGACTTTCACTGGAGAAAGAAAATAACTGAATTGTGGTTGAACTCAATAGAACTGTTACAGTCAACAGAAATGTCTCAAAAGTCAAAGTCCACGACGGCTTGTTTTTTTCATCTGCTACATTTCAAACAATATAACTCGCCCTGTGTGAACTATTTCCGATAGATGTTATGGAGTAACAACTACTGCAGTCCAACATATCAAATCGTATTATCTAGCTGCCATTCAAAGTATGTGTCACTAACCATCGAGGTCCATGGGGTTTGACGAGATGCTCACATGCTAAATAAACAGATGACAACAGGGGCCTCAGCACGCAAGGTCAGAAGGACACAAAATGGCTGCCTCAAAAAGACTGCAAATGGTTGTTCCTATAAGGCCAGGTTGCAAAGTCCTTAAAACACTGTATTCTATGAAATACAACGGCATCATTCAAGTGAATGGTGAATACACCCTCATCGATATATGAAAACGCAAATTTGACCTTGTCAAAACCTAGACCTCAAAGAAACACTTGACAAGGGTTTTTGAGCTGCTTATATGTATCAATTTCATTTTACGATAAATTCAACAGCATACAGCGTTTTTGACTTTGCAATGTGTCCAGAGTTTGAAACCCACTGCACAACAACATGTCACCATCAGCTTAAAGCAAAGATTACATCATCATAAAATCACCATCGTTAGGTTCTACTTCTCTTTTGTTTGTGTACCACATCCTGTTCTACAATATAGGTTCAACTATCAGGCACGGCATCAAAAAATACATGTGCCCAAAGAAAGAGAGAAAAAAATAAACATATACAGGTAGGTAATTACCGAGAAAGACAATCAAAAAGGTATAATTCACCACCATTTAACAAACCGACCATCTCTGGTTTTGCTGGTAGGCAGGTTGCATTTTGAGAACCTGATTCGATTATTTTTTTAATGTCGGGGGGATTTTCTTTTTCGCAACAAAGCGTCATGAGCTCCCGAGCATGAGCTTTGTGACTGGAAGAGAACCACCAACATCTGAGCCAGAGAACAAGGTTGCTCAGAGTGCGCCTCCACTATTAATAGCCTTGGGCACGCTGTCACTCTTAAACCGGTACGGTATCGCCTCGTGCTGCCAGATAACGCACACACACGCGCATCCAAACAACCACACGCGCACACACACACACACACATTTATAAACTTTTTTCTTGACAACCATACAGTGGAGAACAGCTGAAGACCTGTTATTCTGTCATAGATACCCCAACACTGACTTCAATGAAACCGCATGCCCCAAGGTCGTTGGATATCCATTTAGGAATCCATTTAGGAATCCATTTCCTAACTCTGAAACTGAATATACTGCTTCATACAATGTCTCGTATCTGAGAATGGACATGTGTTCCAGGCGGGGGGGTAGTCTTAGAAGTTGAGCGGATTGTGAATTGTAGTTTAAACCACGATCAGTGCCTCAGTGGTATTCCGAGAGATAGGGGTGCTGTATATATAGCCAAGATCGTACAAATGAACAACAAAACGTTGGACATGCATCTGCAGGAATATAACTTCTCAAAGGTTTCCTGCATATAATATTACTTAGGAGTATTAACAATCCTGTAACTCCCCTCCCAAAAAAAGTTTAGAGTTGAAATGTTTAGAGAGGCCACTTGGATTTCACTTGGGTAAATTAATTTCTAAGGGTGTGACATTATTAATTCAATGAATGGAATTGCCATTCCAATTTAGGCAAAGGGGAATACAAATATAAAGCATCTGCCCCATTGCAGCTGCATAAGAGTGTAGGGAAGGACATAACACTGTGATGTTGACTGTAACTATGTAACTTGGCCACCTGGTGTGTCTATATGGCAGCATTGTCGTATACACACACCAAGACAGGTACACAGAGCGTGCATGCCACTGGTCACACCCAATGTTTAAATGACCTCTAATCATGAGCAAGTTTTTTCTCAGCCATACAACATAGTGTCATGAGAACAGACAGAGACAGGAGAGCAGACAGACACAAAAGCCGTTCTACACCTCTCACTTTAAGTTCAGACAAATGTTGTTGAAAAGTTAGCACGTTTCATCAACAGTGTTTCACGAGGCAGAGATGCAATGTTGACCCTTCAGTCTTCTTTTCTGGCCATGTATGATCCTGTACTGAGACAGTTACTTCAACTGAGAAATTACAGGAAGTCCCTAGCAAGTTGTTGGCTGGTGATAAGCCGTGCACACTGTAAGTGAAGAGAAGATGGCGGATAAAGATCAAGGCTCCCCCCGCCGTCATTGACTCCACGTCCTGTCAGGTCTGGAAAGGTCCCTGAAACCCGTTGGCTGTTGTCTTACAAGACAGACAAGATACATTTTACCAAGGGTGAAGCCTTTTAGAAAAGTGTACTTGATGGGATTTTTTGTTAACAGTCCTTACTTCAAAACAATGCAAGTATACTTGTAATGTGGCAAGTATCAGGTTGTGGAGGCCTGTGTCAATTTAGCCTGCTTGTTAGTTGCTTGGTAGTCCAAAAGCAGAGGCGCCTAAAGAAGTTGTGACAGAGAATACCATTAAAAAGTACTCTGTATTCTGTCCTGTGCACAACCTTCGCCCAGACTTTACATCAAGGCGTACAGACCGGCAGACCAAGCGCATCCTATAAACAGTTCAATCCACTTTATGCTACATTGACTTGTCTTTGCGGCATATGATGGATTAATGTGCCAATTTCCTTTGGTCTGTAATGTCTATGAGCTGTTAAAATTGTCAAAACCGTCATTTTCTCATCCCAGTCTCAATGGAGAAAAGAGTTGAATACCTCTGATGATTGTCAAAGGAAACACCTTTCAAGCAATCTTAAGGATCCAAGCTCACAATGACTAAGCAACATTCTGCTGGGCCTTGAGGAGACTAGAGATGTTCATGCATGGGTGGATGTTTTTCAGAAACCTGCCCACTCCTTCCTGGATGTTTACTAGTTTTTAAAAGGTTTTCTGCAGGTCACAAATACGTCCTTTTGCAGATTTTTGAATACAAGACCAATTTCCGACAACAGGGGCCAAATATTTGCGGCTCTTGGTGTTTATTCTTGGTGGTGAAAGCGCTCCCCTCCGCCCCATTCATAGCAACGCTGTTTCCACTGCAACCGCTGAGGAAAAAAAGGTTGAGGGCTGTGAGCCCTACATGGGCGCAGGACTAGATCTAAAGAAAAGGACGGGATGGAATGGTGAGGAAAGCTGAGGAGGAACCCCTGGAGAGCAGAGAGCCGCTCCAGTGAACCTTCATGTGGTGCCTCAGGTTGGACCTGGAGGAGAAGCGCTTGTCGCACTGCTGGCATGAGAAGGGCTTCTCCTTGGTGTGGATTCTCCGGTGGCAGATGAGCGCGGTGGAGACGCGGAAGGACTTGCCGCAGTCGGGGCACTGGTAGCGCTTGGGCTCCGTGTGGATGCGCCGGTGGTTCTTCAGGGACATGAGGTTGGGGAACTCCTTCTGGCAGGAGTTGCAGAAGTAGGTGCCCGTCTTGTGGCTGTTCTTGTGGTTGAGCAGGGAGCTGGCGTGGCGGTAGGCGCGCCCGCACTGGTTGCACACATAGTTCTTGGAGCTGCTTGTGGAACCCACCGGGCTTAAGTCTGGGGAAAGGAAATACGAGTTACTGGCTAAATAATACTAATTTGACCTTGAAGACAATAGGCTGCGTCAAAAAAAGTTGTCAGTTTTAATGTGGACATTAGATGGCCACCTATTTGAAAGGTAGTCCTGATGTTGAAAATAATTCCAATACCAACTGAGATTTAAAAAGTGAGGAAGTGTAGTAGGACAGTAGAATGAGCTTCAATTCCTATCTTGCCCTTTCTGGTTTGACATCACAATGAAATCACAGAAACATGGGAGGGTCAGTGGGCAAATGGCTACTTAAAGGTAAAATAATTTGGTTTTAATGGCTACAGAATGTATGTAGTAAATAGGAAACAAGCATAGGCACAAGGAAGAGAAAAGAAGGAAAACAAGATTTAGGAGAGGAAGAGGCAACTCGGCGCCAACTGATTGTAACAGAATGGTTGCTTCTCTTACATTAGGTTTCTTCTACTAAGTGTGTTGTTCTACTTTCATTTGATTGACCATGAACATATATTTCTAGAAAAGTAATATTTCAAGCACTAAACATTAGAGGGTACCTTAAGTAACGTAGACATTGCATTTTCAATAGTTGATTCCTGTTTAGAATACTTAAAGATGCTGTAGGTACGATATGAGTTATAATACAAGCGAAATATGGAAGAAATTGCATAGACAATCGTCAGTGAAATACCCTGTAAGAATATCGGTTTTCAAGTTGATGATTGATTTTAGACTGCTCCTGGCTAATTTCTGCCCAATCAGTGAATCTGTTCCCTTTTTGGTTCGGGGATACATATTTACTGACAATCACATTCGGGGGATGACATTATCTCGATGGTGGAGAAACATACAGAGGGAAGAAGTAGAGAGGGGGGATGGTTTTTCTTGTGTAGTTTATTCATTCCACTCCCTTTACAACTCTAAACTCTAACCTACAGCACCTTTAATTAGTTTTCTCTCACCAGAAAACCCAAATGACCAAATAAACTATGCTAGCATTTGTCAAGTTATGTTTTAACACACGGCGTTCATAACAAAATGTATTTACACCACAAGAAACAACATTAACAGTGGCAAGATACAGCTAATAGTATTTCATTATGCAACAATACCATTTCTTCTTTTTTTATCAAATACAAACCTTTATTGTGTACATATTTCGACAAACATAAAAAATAACACTCAAAGTTAATATGACCAAAAATGCAGTGCACAAAAAATATTTTACTGAAAGGTTTATCTACATCTGAAATCCAAATTAAGGCGTATGTAAAAAATAAATTAAAAAAATGCAAATAGAAAGGAAGAAACGCGTCAGATGCATATCAATTGTCAAATTTAGGAATTTCAATGGATAGTAAAGCTAGCCGTGAAGATTTCAACAAGCATAGTGGGTAACACTGTACATAAATTACAAAACAGAATTATTTGAATCTATCAAATTTTAACTTTTGTTGCTTTTACTTGTAACTCAAATCTTGATTTGTCCCTCATCAGCTGGGGTGCATTTTGGATTTCCATGATTTAGTTGAATTATCGCCCCAGAAATACATCTAGCCATCTATCAAAAGATAGTCATTTGACTACATTTTGCTGAATTTAGTTAAGATCTTAGCTCTCCTAGACAACTTCTTACCGTTCATTATTTAACAGTCCCATTAAGATCAAGAAGTAAGTAAAAGCATTTAACCCACTTGATAAGCCTAAAATCAAAGTGTGAATGACCAGAATCTTATAGATAGCCTAATATATATTTATTGATATAAGCTACATCAACACTCTTGTACAGCAATAGTATACAATCGCTGTTTTAAAAAAAACACTGTAAAGATTAGCTCCAAGGTTTAATAACATGATTAATGTACAATATCTGTGTAATATTCTAAAAAGTAGAAGGGGGCATTCTTTAATTTGGAACACGGTCAGTAAATTGTCAGCCTTTGTCCCCTGGGGCTAGCTGAGAGCAGGATACATTATAGGAGCTTTTGAATCAAATGGTTGATAAGATTGGGCGAAAAAGTATAAAATACTAATAGCGGCTCAATTCAACTTTCATCTTTAAAACTCAAATGCATTATCCCACGAATGGTTTCAATCTACAAGAAAAATTACCGATGGCAAATATTTAAACCAAGAATGAACAATGATGCCATTACATTTATTCTAGTCATGCACCACATTAGTAAGCCTTTTACAGCTTATAATTAACAGTTTAGAGAATTGAGTACTTTCTACTAGTGCATGGTGTGCTTCTCAGTCTTTTCAAATCTTAAAAAAAAAAAAGATAGTGCGACCCTGCTCCCCCCCCCCTTAAAGAATACAGACCTTTCTAGTACAAGAGGGGGGCTTTCTGGCTGTTTTGGTTGCATCTATCTGTGACACGTAGTTTGGCTCAAAATCACACACAACTCAGTTTGGAAAAATTTTACTAATCTTTTAAATAGTGTAATTTGAAAGTTCTGTCAATTGAATACCATCGATTTAATCTTTTACAAATAACATTTTAGATACTAGTGAGTTTCAATTGATTATATATTCCTTAGAACTGAAAATATATTTTCCATCGGGTCTACTGTTAAATGTGTTGAACCAAGTAAAAGCAAATAAAAAAGCAAATAGATAGACAATAACCTCCACTGTTTTTTTCTTCATCTATTTATTTTCAGGACTCAGCAGTAAGGGTTATAGTATATGGACAAGGTTTTTTTTGTTAAGAAATGAATTATCAAAACATAGTTTATAAAAGTGTATAGTAAGCATTACATATATATATATGCATGAAAACAAAAGAAAAAGTTAGAACTTTAAACAAAAACGGTTATATTTGTTCCAAAACCAAACCTTTTTTACTCTCCTAAAAACGATTTGAAATGCCGACCGTAAAAGTGTCTGCTCCAGTGGGGGTGGGGGTGGGGGAGGGGGTTGTTAGGGGGGGGGGTATAGTTTCAGAGAATGTAGTCATTTCTGTGTTTCTAGATCATATTGACTCCTACAGCACTTTAAATGGTCACTCAACGTCTCGACTACTAGCACCAGTGCTCCTGCAACGTCCAGACTGACTCGTGTCTCTCTCACACACATAATCAGGCTCTCACACACACACACGCTCACACTCACACACACACACACACACACGCACACTAAAAAGCTAATAAATACAAGAGGCTACTGTAAAACGTCAAATGATTAACATTAAAACGGAACAAGGTAACCGGGATGTCCCTTTTGAGTGCGACTTTGACTAGTGTGTGAAGCAGGACGTGGTTGCGTGAAGGGCTTTTGATGGTTCCACGTTCCCGCAACGCATGGGGGTTAGGGACCCTCCTTGCGTCCACCGCGACGGCCTGACGTGCGCCTCCCAACAATTGTAACCTTCCGTTGATACCCAGGATTTCTTTTTAAAACAAGGAGACAACATTCTTGGAACGAGCAAAGTGTTCATTTTGGGAGTCCATCTTGGCTAGCTCCATGTCCAGAAGGGGGAGGGAGAGGAGGTGAGTGGCAAAGGGGAAGTGGAGTGGGGGGGGGTAGGGGTGATTTCAACATCAACACAGCTCTAAACTCACATCCTAAAGACTAGCGCCGCCCAATACAAGTGTTAATAACCATCATAATATAAATAAATAAATGCATTACTACAATGATCTGTCGACTTTTTTTTTTTCTTTTTATAAAAGAGGTTCTGTAGATAATACAGTCAGAAGAACGCTTACAATACATGATAAAACAAAAACAAAAAGAATAACGCAGGCACGGTGCCCAACAATATACCATTTTTCTGTCATTGTTTTTTACTCACTTTCTTTCATTTTGATGCTTTTTTTTTTTCTTCCTTTTTTTGTGTGGTCACCACAACCTATGGACTATACAGTTTTAGCTGGTTCCACTGTGTGGTTTTGTACAGTACAGGTTCTAACCAGAAGAAAGTGTTTGAAGGAATACATGAGCAGGAGGAGATGCAGAGCAAAGAAGATAGTGTGATGTCATAAAGAGGCAGCCAATCAGAGATTCAGGCTGTGGTCAGAAGGGAGACCTACAAGGCTTTGAAGCTCATCTTCGTACTGCAAGAGACCCAAACACACACACACACACACACACACACACACACACACACAAACACACACACAGACAGACAAAAACACATACATACAAATTAAAAAGGGTTATAAACTCAGAGACCAGGTGTGCTGACACTCTGTTCAGTCTCAGAGTAGTTACCAACTCGCGAAAAAAACTGGTTAAAAAGTATAAAATTAAGAAATAAAGTCACCGTCAAATATACACATGCTCACAACAGCACCAACATTGGTTAAGTATTGCTCACACTTCAAAACAAAAAAGACCGGGTTTCTATATATATCCGCAAAGAAAAAAATGAAACAACTCGTCAACTCTAAACAAAACATGGTTTAACACAGTGACAAAAGGCCACGAGAAGACTTCATCGAGAATAACAAAACAAATCCTAACAGTTTCACAATAGTCATCACAAGTATGGGATGAGGTGGAACAATGCATGGAGAGAGCAGAGAAAGCAGTTTCGAACGGCCATATCAGCTCCATGGGATTGCGACGGATATATAACACCTCTGTTGCTAAGGGATTTTTTTTCCTCTAGACCTGTGAAGAGCCCGCCCCTTTATCCATCTGACCAATGGAGTCGCCGTGTCGCTTTGCTGGTCCCAAACCTGCCCGACCTGGCTGTCAATCAGTCCATTATTCAAGTCAACTGCACAGGAAGCATATTACTTTGACATCTCATTTTTTTCCGTTTTCCTATTACACATCAATGTGTAACATTGTTGTTTCAAAATGAGGGATATGGTGAACAGGCTTTAATGGGGGGGCCTTCCAAATATGACCATTTCCCGATCATCCTAGAAATAGGATCCAAGAACTCTGGCTCTACAGGGCAACCCATCGTAGGGACTAAAGGCAGATGTAGAAGAAGCTATCAGTCCATGTAGTTGTGTCAATGAACTACACGTCAACCGTCTACAGTCTATCTGCCCGTCAGTCAGTCCACCCTACTGTCAAGAGAAAGCAAAGAAGCGCAGTTCTAGAGCCCTGTTCATTTAGAAACCAGGCAGCTACGCGATCACAGGCCGGGTAAAGCAAACAAATCAAGGTGAGTGTCTGTGTGTGTTTGTATGCATCCTCCATTTTGAGTCCTTTCTCTCACCCACTTGTTTAATGGCGTCCATTGTGGGTGGTCCCCCAGCTACATTGTGTCTGCGCGTGTGGCATGCAGGGCCAAGACTATGTGCCATGCAACCTGTCCTTCAGACACACAGACTCTTACACCGCAGCCGTACATGGAAATGGAGCAGGATGAGCACACAAGAGGAGGAACAACATTCGTTTGGCACCTCCAGATACCTTGGCATTTGATTAGTTCCCTCGCTAAGCCCCGCCCTCTCGAGCCATCCCTCTAGCTTGACCCACCCATATCCCCCAAGCCCTAAAAAAAAAAAGCCTATATGAAGGGGCCGCTGGGCATACCCAAGAAGTTGGGCGCACCCATGGACATGGAAGGGGGCGCCGTGGAGCCGCTCCAGTGAACCTTCATGTGGTGCCTCAGGTTGGACCTGGAGGAGAAGCGCTTGTCGCACTGCTGGCAGGAGAAGGGCTTCTCCTTGGTGTGGATTCTCCGGTGGCAGATGAGCTGGGTGGAGACGCGGAAGGACTTGCCGCAGTCGGGGCACTGGTAGCGCTTGGGCTCCGTGTGGATGCGCCGGTGGTTCTTCAGGGACATGAGGTTGGGGAACTCCTTCTGGCAGGAGTTGCAGAAGTAGGTGCCCGTCTTGTGGCTGTTCTTGTGGTTGAGCAGGGAGCTGGCGTGGCGGTAGGCGCGCCCGCACTGGTCACAAACATGCGACTTTATGACCCCGCCGGGACCGCCGTGACCGCCGTGGCGACCGCGAGCCTTGTTCATACCATGGGGGTTGAGGCCCTGCGCCTGCATCAGAGTGTGGTCCAGGCCCGAGCCCCAGCCCAGCTCCTGGGAGCCTCCCGGCCGGGGCTGCTGGGGTCTGGGCTGGCGCGGCTGAGGGGCCTGTCCGTGGGTGATCTCCATGTGGAGCCGGAAGCTGGCCTGCGTGGGGAAGGAGCGCTGGCAGGAGCGGCAGGTGAGCTCCCGCTGCTTCTGGTGGACCCGGCGGTGGTTGTAGAGCTGGGACGAGACGCGGAAGGCTTTGCCGCAGTCGTGGCAGCGGTGGCGGCGGGTCTCGGAGTGGATGCGGCGGTGGTTCTTCAGGGCGAGCAGGTTGGAGTAGGTCTTGAGGCAGACGGCGCAGTGGTAAATTCCGACGGTGTGGGTGTTCTTGTGGTTGAGGAGGGAGCTGGCATGACGGTAGGAGCGGCCGCACTGATCACATCTGTGCAGGGACAGAAGAGGATAAACGCCAGAGGAGAAAGGAACAAGGATTTAGGAAAGGGGGAGGAAGATGCAGAAAGACGAGGAACAAGGGTTTGGGGGGGAAGGGGAGAAAGGAGAGATTAGAAACTGATCCTGGATGCTTTGATGTCACCAATCTAAGGTTGGGTTACGGTTTATTACTGGTTACCACTTTGTTAGTATATATTAGGTTGTAGTTAATATAAGAACATAAATTTTCTATATATTAACAAAAAAAAAAAAAAAAGGTAGCTACATCTCATACATACATACAAACATACAGGTATATGATCTGAAATCCGGCTTTAAAACCATCAAGAAGACTACTAAAAGTGGTGTACCATTTTAACGCTAGTTACTAGACAAGGTAAGAATACTGGTGGGTGGGAGGGGAAGTGCAGGAAAGACGCTACGGACAGACGTTGGAATTTGGGAGGCATCTATTGCTTCCTGCACTGCACAAATGGACGCAAACTTTGTTCACAGCTGAAACCACCATGTTGAATACAACAATCCAAAACAAGACATCAGTCACAGCCTGCTTTTCGGTGAATGCCAAATTTGACAACGTAACGATACAAGGAAATCCCATTAGAAACACTAACAGTGGCCATTTAGTGGGAAGTACAATAATACAATTGCTATCTGGAAACCAAGAGGATTATCTTCACCTAATCATGTGCAGTGCAGCTAGCTCAAAATACTTCCCTTCCATTCCTTTCATTTAGGTCAAAATCACAATTGCCAAAAGCTCAGACACATAATTTGGCCCTAATACAGTCTCTGTTCTAATATCTGGCCATTAAAATAAAGCTACGAAAAGGACAACAGTCAATCACAAACAAAACACTACAATCAAATTCATAACAAGTACAGGGAACACAGAAAACATTACTTTTACTTAATGTGCAACTTAACTTAATATTGGTGTCAAATAGTGAAAAGTTATACATCTAAATATAGAAAATGTTTGATTGTAGATAACCTAGGAAAAAAAAAACTAAATGTGTGATATATTCTCACTGAAAGCAAACAGGGTTGACTTATCTGGTCTCTCCACTAATTCAATTTGTCCAAACTTCAGAAAAATCCGAATTCCGGCACGCGTATGGTCCCAAGGAAGCCGGATTGGAGATCATATACCTGTAATAGACATGTACAGACCTAAATTGATCTTCACTATTTTTTTTGGTTTTCAAGTTCGGAGAATCACAAACAACTGACGAGAACTCACGTGTACCGACACTCTTCGCCCTCTCCTGCGGGTGCAGCGGCCTTCCTCCTGCCTTCCATGCCTACCTGGTTGTCCCCGCAGCGGTGCCTAGCCAGGCCCGATCTCCCCTGGAAACTCTTCCCACAGCTCGGACAACCAAAGGGTGTGGCACCCTCCTCGTGGACCTTCTGGTGGTTGCGGAGGAATCTGGCCAGCCGGAAGGCTTTGCCGCACGTGTGGCAGATGTGCTTTTTCCGCTGCGTGTGGATGCGCATGTGGTTGCGCAGGGCCATGTAGTTTGTGTACGGCTTGTCGCAGAAGTTGCAACGGAAGTCGCCTGTCTTGTGGGTGTGCTTGTGGTTCAGCAGGGAGCTGGCATGCTTGTAGGCGCAGCTGCACAGGTCACAGGCGTAGGGCCTCTCGTCAGAGTCAAGATCCACACTTCGGCCCTCCAAGCTGAGGTTGGAGCTGTTGACGGAGGCGGAGGAGGAAGGCAGGTGTTGGGCCGGGCAGTCGTGGGCCGCTAGCTCGTCGGCTGTTGCGTAACCTTCGCAGCAGCCATCACACTCAAAATCCATCTGGACTCCAGGACCCTGGGGCCCCTTGCAGAGGCCTGCGGTGTTGTGGGTGGCAAGCTGTTTCTGAGTGCGGAAGCCCTTGCCACACTCCTGGCAGTTGTGCTTCTTCTGGGCGAAGTGGAGACGCAGGTGGTTCTTCATGGCCAGCCGATTGGGGTATGTGGAGTTGCAGACATTGCAATGGTACTCCCCGATCTTGTGGAGGTTTTTGTGGTTGGCCAGACTACCTGCATGGCGGTATGTCTTTCCACACTCGTCGCAGGCAAAGGGACGGCGCCCTCCCTCAGATTGATCAAATTTCTGGGGCCTAGATGTTCCTGCCGAGGAGTAGGGTTTCTTGAAGCCTTGCTGGGCATTGGCATATTTTACCCCCATTCCGTGGCTCTTGGAGGACTCTCCTCTCATGCTCTGCATTTGGGATGTTCCAGCTTGCTGGAAGCGGGATCCATTGGGGCCAGTGCGGATCAGGCCCTTGGCCCGATGCTCTTCATGGAGACGCAGGTGGTTGATAAGTTGCTTTTGGATCTTGAAAGCCTTACCACATTCCTCACACTTGTGCCTGCAGCAAGGAAGAGGCAGAGATAAGAGAAATTAGGAAACCATATCAATGTACAATGCATTCAATAATATTTTGAGTATAAGCCATAAACAAGCCTCAGATTAACCACAAACCTTCCAGTCCCTTGGTCAAAAGGTATGTTTTAGAAAGTAATTTATAGCTTTGTAAACTTAAAGGCGAGTTATACCACTGTACTAATTACATTATAAAATACAGTGGAGTCATCATTCTGAAGAATTAAATTGTATAATGTCTCCGTTTAACATTTTCAAGGCAGAATAAATGCTGAATGCTAGGGAGAAACAAGAACGTACCTCTTCAAGTCAAAGTGGGTCCTTTGGTGATTCTTGAGTGCCAGCAGATTGTAGTAGCGCTTCTGGCACACCAGGCAGCGGAACACTCCAGTCTTGTGGGATTTCTTGTGGTTGAGGAGGGAGCATGGGTGCCTGTAACCTCGGCCACACTGGTCGCATTTATGGGGCCTGTCGCCTTGTTCTCCCATCGACCTCCGGCCATCTCCTCCAACATCTCCGCTGCCGCCAGCAACCCCTCCACTGACTCCCTCTCCTCCAGACATCCTTTTGGCTCCGTTCAGGCCCTGCTTGCTCAGGTTCCCTGATCGGTTCTTGCCAGGGCAAAGGTGAGTAATCAGGTGGTGGCGGTCAGCAAAAAACATTCCGCAGTCCACGCAAATGTGATTGCGACCATCCATCTTGTCATTGCCGTTGGCGGCGGTGCTCACGTTTGGCTGGGACTGGCGTTCTGCATTCTGGGGTCCATGGATAAGCTGGTGATTCAAAAGGTCTTGCTTCCTAGAGAAACTCTGGCCACAGGTGGAGCAGATCATCCTCCATTCTTGGTCCAAGTTGGACGGCCCGGGTGTGGTTGGATTGTTGGCGTGGCTGCGGAGATGGCTCCGGAGGGCTCTGAGGCTGGCGTAATGGTTGCCACACACAGAGCACTGGTATACCTCCCCGTCGTCTTCCTCTTTGTCATTGTTTCCCATCCTTTTGCCTCCACTCTGCGAGTACTGGCGCTGGCTGCTGCCCTCCTTCATGCTACTTGAGCCTCCGGAGGGCAGAGATGTCCCGCCGGGGCTGTGGTAGTTCATGTTCCCCATGAAGCCATTGGACATGTTGCCCTGCGGTTGCTGCTGCTGGCCACGCCGGGGGCACATGTGGGACTTGATGCCTGATATGTCACCATACATCTCGCCACAATCTGCGCACATATGCCGGTCTGCCTGGCGGTGTGCCGAGTTGCTTTGGGACAAGGAACCTCCATCAAAGCGGTCATGGAACTCTAAAGAGTCGAGTCCGCTGCTGTGACCGCCATCTGGTACAAAGTGGGCAGCGTCACCTAGGTTGCCAGGTAGTGAGATCGGAGTAGTGGCACCACTACCCTCTTGGACATAGCTATTCTGAGAATCTAAGGTCAGTGGCTCTGAAGACAGCCAGTCATTGCTGTCATTGTTCAGGGGCTGGTTGGAGGGGCGGCCCTTGTGGCTACGTAGATGGCTGTGCAGAGCCGCTAGGTGAGGGTACTGCTTACAGCAGATGGTGCACTGGTAATGGCCTGTCTGGTGAGATCGCTTGTGGTTCACCAGACTCCCGGCGTGGCGGTAGCTTTTGCCGCACTCGCCGCACTTAAACCGGCGCTCCCCATCATCTGGGGAGTTGGCTTGTGGCACTCGTCCACCGGACGGCGACGAAACTGAGCCTTGGGACCCTGAGCTCATCCCATCCGAGTTAAGGATGGCGCTCTCCTGACTGTGAGCACCGGGATGGGGGTCATGGGTCAAGTAGTGGACCTTGAGGCTCTCGAGATCTGGATGGCCTGCGCCACAATATGCACAAGTATAGATGGGATTGTTGACAGGAGGACCCATGATTGGATCATACGGGCCCCTTTTCTCACTTGGCAGCGGCGGCAGGGGCAGTGGGTCCCCCAGGGCCGGGGTGTATGCCGGGGAGCGGACTGCACTCAGGTTGTGGGGCATGATGCCGGGGAAGCTGCGAGAGAGGCCCAGGGAGGACGAGGCTGCGTTGTGCAGCAGGATGTGCTCCTGGAAGTCTGCCTTGTTTGGCAGTGTAACTTGGCACAGGTGGCAAAAGCAGGAACCCCCGTCGTCGTTCTGGGACGACTGGTTGCCGCCGCCTCGCTCCGAGCTATGGAGGCTGCTGCTGCTGCTCACCATGGATGCCCCGGGGGTCTTGAACTTGGAGTGGGTACGCTCGTGGCCGTTTAGCGCCGCCAGGTTGCTGAATTGCTTGAAACACACAGAGCACTTAAAAGTTCCTTGCTGGTGACACTTCTTGTGGTTCACCAGGCTACCGTGGTGGCGATAGGTTCTGTCACACTGATCACACTTAAAGGGCCTGTCCCAGGCGTCGTCAGATCCCGGGGAGCCCTTTTTTCCGTGCTCCTCCGCCTCGTGGCTTTGCAGGACACTATGGGTTATGCCACTGTTGTTCAAATGAGTACGCCCAAAGTTTTCGGAGAGGTCCTGGGCAAGGCTGTAGTCCCTCTCGTCGTGGCCGCCGTCTTCGACTACCTCCTCACTCTCTTCTTCTGTCTGCGCACTACTAGGGGACAATGTATGGATGCGTAAGTGGTTTTTCAAAGCTACTGCGTTGGGTAAAGTACGGGTACAAACGGGGCACTGAAATGAACCTACTTCGTGAGATTTCTTGTGATGGGCTAAACTTCCTGCGTGCTTGTAAATTCTGCCACACTGCTCACACTCAAAACGTCCGGTCTCTTCCTGCTGATAATGTGCTTTCATATGTTCTAGTAGACTAGGTGTACTCGGGCAGACCATATCACACTCTTTACAGGGGAAACCCTTTGCACGGCTCATATCATGCATTGCCATAGTACTGTAATTCAAATTTGAAGGGAGAATCACAGTTCACAATGCAGTTATGAACAGTGATGAGGAAGAGGTGGGGGGAGGGGGGGGGGGGGGGGGGGAAGACTGTGGCTTAGCTGTTTAGCAGTGTGCGGTGGCAGCCATGTTCTCCCCAGAAGCTGGGTACAGGTTCAGCCAATCAAGGCCCTTCCTGGCAAGCAGGAGGCGGGCCTGGGGTCACAGCGGCCAATGAGGTAACGCTGCAACAGAGGGGGAAAAAAGCACTACTTTAAGCAATGAGAATTTCTTTAAGTTACATTACTAAATCGACCGACACTTTAAACCCATCACCATTGTTGAACATTTAGCTGTTAAAAAAGGTAGGGTAATTAAACCATCAGATTGTCCTCATACCTAGACCGTAAGAATACTCCAGCTCACATTGAAAGCTGTGGCTATGTTTACCTAGCCTAGAGAGCCACACCTTTGTTTATAGTGTAAAGAGAGCGGCGAGATACCCCCCATCCACTACAGCAGCGACAAAGGGCCAGATGTGTTACTGCCCTTCCCCCATTAATGGTCAAACAGCTTAGTTAAGCAGTTGTTTATACTTGAAAACCTCTAACTGTTGAATTTGAGAGACACGTTTAGCCCTTCTATTAACATATTCACTGTTCACCTATTAGTATACATTTTTTAATCTGCGACATCCTTAAGCAACGCTATCAAATAAATATGTATGCAATAATATTAATATGCCATGCAAATCCGCTAAACGTCTAAAAAAAGTAACAGTGACACATGGAACAGTGCTGGGGACATTGCCTTTGGGAAAAGATCGCAGATTTAAAAAATATATATTCTGGATTCTCCTATCATGCCATTTCTTGAGCTACCTCTCAAGAACCCTCCCGCTCTTGGATTTTTAGGGCTTGTGGCTCCTAAGCTGGTGGCTCAATATTGACATACTGTGTTTGTTCCTGCCACCACGTGACTGCAAGACGCAGGGGGAAGGCAACTTCACAGCCCTACATTTCTTCTCACAATGGGTTAATATTCTGCACGCCACACCCGCTCATCCAGGGTTAATCACCAGGATCTGGATGTGACCATGCATACAACCAGCAGGAATTGCGTGTACATTATGAATCTGCTCTATTTAAATAAAATGTCTCATCCCAAAGCCCACAAATGATAACGAGTAATCCCACACTGAACAACTTGACAATGAATGTCCAGCACAATCAGATGTTAATAAATACCGTTTATTAAAACATTTAGACTGACTGTTTTGTTGCCGAGCAACCTCACAGCACATCCAAGATTGTATAGCATAAACGAGTAGCTGTTGCATATGTTGATGGTTAGTGGTCCCTCACAACACTTTCCTGACCCATTTGCAACAGTAACTCAAATGTATATAGCTGTCTAGTGCTTATAGATTATTGTGAATGTGATGGACATGTTTATAATTCCCAGTTTAATTAAAAATAGTATGACCATGTGTTGGGTCACTCTCGTCTCCAGGTCATTGGACACTTGACGTAACACCTTCAAACCTGTTGATTTTGGCTGGTGAGTTTAGAAGACAAAATAGACTTCTGAGATGCCTTGTGTGTACTTCGACTCAGACTTTATTACTGCCCTCGAACATCCTGAATGTGAGGGAAACTCTAGCCGACACATTGCAGGACGATTCATGAATATAAATGTGTAGTGCTAATGAACTAGCTCCAAATCTGATTAACAGTCGACGAAGGCCACCAATAATTGGCCAAATGTAATCCAATAAACAGAAGAAAAAAAAAGGGGTTACAAAATAAACTTGAGTAACATTTGAGTGGTGAACCGTACTTTGTCCATTGTAGATGGTTTGTGTGAATAAGCAACATGTTTTTTTTTACCATGACATCACCAGTTTTAATATAACGCAGGTATCACATAGCTGCTTATCAATTTATAAACAATACATGTGGATTCAAGGTAAATGTGGTTCAAATCAAAGAAAGACCAATTGGTGGTTGCACTTCTTAATAGATGAACTCATGGGTTTGAGTACATTGATAGTTGATTTTCCCACAAGCATGTTTCAGCTTTTACAATCATGAGGCTAGTGCTTTTGGTAGAGATAACTGAAAGAAACATCTGCCAGGTGTAGCTGTTCTAAAGAGATTTAAATCTTGTTTTCAAATGGCTGCCATGCAAGTTTATCTGCCATTGACACTTTCTTTAAAGGTTGACGCCTTGCTAATATGCCTTAATATGTCTATAGCTTGCTACAGGTTCTAATAGTAGCACAGTACACCCCTCCATCAGTCTTTGACATGCCTAATTTATCAGATTAGGAGTGACTTTACAACCCAAGTTTACTTCTACAGGAAAGATGCTGGTCAGTTAAAGCAGCTAATCACTACTTTACAGATTACAGGTAAAGTGTATACAAGATATAGGCAAAAGTACAGAGCATGCTGACATTGAACAGCAGCGAAGATATTCACATAAAATGTCATCCCGTTTCAGAAAATTCCTAAACTGATGGAGTGGGCTGTGCTGTGGGCTAGAGCTGCACTGCAAAAGAGGGCTGAAGGGTTTTCTATTCCTCAACAAATAGCTATCAAAATTAGCAATCCTTGTCCACGTTAGATGATCTGGGTTAACTAATATGTCAGATTAACGATCCTCACCGCACAAACACTGTAATAATACAGGTATACTCTCTCGGACCGTTCGAGCAACAGAGAGGAATAGAGGGATAGTGTGATTATAGACCGGGAGAGAAGGATAGTGCGAGTGAGAGAGAGATAGAGAGAAAGGGGATAGTGTGAGAAGGAATGAGAGAGGAGAGAAACAGTGTTTTACAGACTGCCTAGATTTGCGAAGTGTGTGAAAAAAGGAGGGAAAAAATATTCACCAGCAGCCCAAAGCAAGGCCAGAGAGGAAAGAGAGAGGAAAAAAAAAAAAGGTGTGGGAGAGGTTTTGATTGGCGGGATAGAAAATGGAGGGGCTGGGGGAGTGAGCTAGATGCAGAGAGGAGAGAGAGGAGAGTGAGGAGAGCTTTCGCGCACACACACAGACACGTGCACACGTGCGCGTGCAGACAGAGCCAACAGGCCTTGATGTGCTGCAGCCTGGCAGGTAGGAGAGGGGGAGGGGAGAGGGGGAGGAATGGCCGACAGCCACATATATTGTGTATGGACCAAACACTGGCTTTAGGACAGAAAATAAACAACGCACAAACACACACTAGGCAGAATACAGGGGTGAAGCCCTTCAGCCTATCATTACACCACAACATTGTTCATGTCATTAGGCATGAATCAATTAATGGTTGTTTCGGAACAATGAGGAATCATAGAAAACCAAATGTATTTAATATGTATGCAGAATGAATGAATGAATAAGCCAGGAAGAGATAAGCAACAATTCTTAGAGGTTTAGAGTCATAGTACTTAAAATCACTTCAACACTGTGGCTGATTCAAGCAAATCACCCTTATTCAACCTTAGAAAATGAACTCGGACTTCATCTAAATAGTATATCCCTAAAACGTCCATGCTATAACCTCCACATACAGTTACAGGAATTATCTTTTACGAACTCTGGCACTGTATACACCAAAATCTTCCACCCCAGACTGGGAGAACCCAAAGCCTGCCATAGAGACACCTTTTCTGCATTCAAACACATTTTGCCCTCTGGAACCCTATGTTTGTTCCTCTCCCCCAAAGACACATTTCAACATGGGTAAATCGGTGCCAGATTGATAGGGGGAAACCATGTCTTCTGTCTCTATTCATCTAGAATAATAACTTGATTTCCATATCTCTACAACGTTTCTTTTACTTTTGTAGTAACCAATTCAACAGGTTTCTTTTACCAGTCACTCGAGCAGGAGCCTTCCGATATCGACTTCTAAACCACTTCACTCATTACCCTTAATACAAACTCCCTGCACTGGACTCATAACGAGACATAAAATACGAAAATACCAGCCACTCTGACCAGGAGGCAGGCTTAGTATCCAGAAAGCTGTAAATAGTTTAAACGACGTGTCTGAAGATGCTGAAACGACAGGCCTGGCTAACGTCTCACTTGATTATGTGCGGCAAAACATGTATGACCAAACACTACAGCATATAAGGTCTATTAGGTCCACAGACCGTGAAGTTATTCTGGGGGTAGTCTGTTTTTCCCCCGTTTTTGAAACACCATCAGGGTGCTTTAGCAGAAAGAAAGTCAATCAACTGCAAATGAATGGATCCCAGGCAGAGTTCCCCCAACTTGTCTGGTTAAATGCTGTTCAGGTCACAGAAGATGTTTTCTAAAAGTTCCTCTGTCTACCAACCAAGTCAAGGCCACAAACATCCAGCCAAATGAAACGTCCCCGCCCATATACTACAATCAAAGTTTGAATAGTGTAAGCCATGAGATTTATCATTAACACATAAAGAAAGTGTTAAATAATTTATGAATAAGTCAATCATTGAAGCAGTCTTTGTGCATTTACATTGAGGGGCTTGTACGTTTTTTGCTGGATTGTACAAAGCACGATATTTGCCCAGAACTGCTTCAGAGAAAACCCTTTTTGTAATTACCAGAGAAAGTGAACAGACAAACAGCAACCTCCATCTCAGCAATAAAGTATTGTTTATTGTATGGTTGGCTTGGTATTGAAAGGTATTGTTTTAACCAATTCAAGAATGCAGTTTGCACTGTAGTCAATTTAGATTCTAACTGGTACTACTACAGAGCCATTTAAAAACCAAACAATTGAAACATAATATAGAATCGACAGAAAACACATTTCAATGTATCAGTTCAGCATAACGTATTCAAGTTAATATAATGACTGGAGCAAATGCATCGACTTCAGGTGTTTCGCCTAGCCAAACGTTTCATTCAAAAACCGATCTAACCGAGCTCTACAAATACAATCAACACAAAACCGGCTCAACTTTTATCCGTATTTCTCCAAGATAATGTAAAAGGGTTAGAATTAAACAAGGCTTTCTCATTCGATTGCATTTTAATTAACTGAAAACCACAATTACTTATTGTTACATTGTTATTGAATTGTGATTATTCAAAACTAGGCTCTAATCATCAGCATTCCTTTCCCTGTTATAATAAACCGGTCCTGTTTCTGTTTACACATGCGTTGTTTTGATGCGAGTGTAAGCACTCTCCGGCTCAAACAACAAGAAATCAAATCGAACAAATTGATCCAAATTGACCTAGGCTTTATATTTTTCGATGGTAATCGCTGTTTTTGCCAGGACGAAGTAAATAAAAACAAAGCTTCTGACCTTGGACCGTCTTTTCTATGCCGGGTTCAGCCCAGCATGTATTTGCCAGGACAAAAGCGGGGCATCTTTACCGCCGACATTTCCTTCGCCCACTCCCATAATTTCCAACAACTGCATAGTCGCGACCGTACATTAACTAATCCTAGTTCTACCCATTTTGTACAAAACAAGCTTCCCTCATTGTAATATTTGAATGGCGTTCACGGCGCTACGCAGTGAAGCGATAATATCCGAAGACCTCAACCCACTTTCACTGAGACCCCATTTTCATCGGAAAATGGCTTTCGAACAGCAAGCCATTTTCCCATGCTAACCAACCGGCTAACGCGTTAGCCTACAATGTTAGTTTTTATCTATGCAAACATTGTATGCTAGCTGGACTCATGGGTCGGGGGGAGGAGGATATTAGACGGAAGAGTAATATCTTGCAATCACGAGAATGAGTAACCCTCTGTCGACTGAATCACTTTCCAATAATACATTTTGTGGTCATCGGGTATAAACGCAAACTTGCAGGCTATGCGGCCGTCTTAGCACATAGCCAGCTAGCACCCCCCACGATGGTAAAAAGTGAGGAAAACGGAAGTTCCATATGTAATATAACTGCAATATAGTCCGACTTAAATGCAACAATTGTACCATTTGCATGAAAAGAAGTGTCCATTATTGTTTTAATCAACAGACCAATGAACCTGGTATAATTTTAACAATTGACTGCACGGCAAATACCCATAGCATTGCCAGTTAGCCTAGCTAGCTGTAGCAACCCCGGGCTAGCCTGGACCGACACAAAGATCTCGACAAATATGCTACGGCCCATGGATGGAAAATCTCATTTTAGACGTTTAGCGCCTTCGACTTACCCCTCAGTTGGCCTTTGTGCCCACAGTGTGAACGATGCAAAATTTGGGAAAAACAGATTGTCTGAGTTCATCGATTAGACATGGTTGTTTTTCCAAATCAACAATCGACTTGAGTCCTTCGCTCTTTTTTCCACCGATTCAACATACTTCCTGCAAGCCTGGCCGCTAAGCGGGGACAGACGTGCTTTGGCGCGTCATCATGCGCAGAATACAATTTCAGCAGCCATGAAACATCTTATTCTTTCGAGTAATTTTAACAGATCAATTAGTCAATTTAGCTTTAATTCCAAGTTCATACATCACTTGTTTACGTCCATTTTGCTCCTGCGCGGTGCATGTAAGTGCAAAAAAAAATCGAATAAATCAAACATCCACAGTTGGTGCAGCTCTAGTGCCCTAGCCACCGAGACATTTTTGGTACCTCGAGTCTCGGTTGATCTCGGGACCAATAACCTTCTGAGATCATTTTATGTGGTGATGAATCGCCACTTGTCGTTTTCTTTTAGCCAAGCACAACAACTGATATAGAGCAATAGAGAAGGTATACATTCGTGAGTCATACTAATGCATTTATCGCTGGCGTCGACGTTTCCAGCTGCATATGGATCGTATGTATTTTCATTAAAAAACGGTTTATTCTTCGTTGTTGTCGACAAATGTTGCATAACACCATTTATGACCAACCTTTCAGACAAATGCCCGATAGCTTATGTAGCCCAGTGTAGTCCTACAATTGTCAATAGATTCTAATTTACACATTTTTAACGAAATTATATATGTTGTTTAAGCTTTTTTGAAAAAGGTAGTTCATCATCTGCTAATCAGAGTAAAAGCAATGCAGCTGTTATGAAGTAACCGTCATTTTCCAATTTGAGATAAATTAGGAATCAGCAACATATAGGCCTATCCTGAATCCTGTAGGAGTGTAAAATGAATTACCCAGGAGGCTAATAGTTGGAGGCGTTAAGGTCCTAATGGAGGCCTACATGCATGCCAGATATTTATAAACTCTCACCCCACATATATTGGTGCCAGCATTCATTCATATCCTAATACTTTCTCCATCCCTTATCCAAAATGGTCCTTGTTTGTCCATCTTCCATTGTTTTTTGCTGCCAGGCTGTGTAATGTTTTGTGTAAACATAGGCAACCTTTGGCGACTCTTGCTCACAATTATTTGTGCAATATTGCTTTTTTTTACTTATTCAACTACTTCATCTGAAGTGTTTGAATTGAAAATAGCTTTTCTACTCAACACGGGAAATAATTGGCAATTAATGAGATTATAAACCTGTAACCTTAAGATCAAATGCATGATACATCTTCTCATGTTACCTATGGCTCTTGTAACATATACGTAATCTATTAAATAGCTTATTACGTCATTGATCCTATTTTATATTTTATTGAACTGCAATAGGTTGTCCTATATGAACGTTATGTTTGTTCGGCATACCGTTTGAGCATCCATCATTTCTTGAGCAGCACAACAAAATGATTGTCATGATAATGAGGATGATGATTATTAATGTATTATTAATAATCATAACTATACAAATACCATTTCATGTTACAATTTGTATTTTTATTGTTATTATGTACTTTTTACACCCCAATCTGCCGGTAAAGGCTGTTATTGTTCTAATGGCATTAAGTGTTAGAACAATGATTTAAAATGTCTGAAGAAACCCAAGTATTGATTTTCTAAAGGACCTCTACGCAGCAGAGCACTTCACTGGTGACTTGACCTTGGCTGAACTAAAGGCTGTTATTGGCATGAACTAAACAGTCAACTGCTTTCTTTGAAACATGGTATGCTGAGAATGTCAAATAAAATACATGTTACCAGCATTACCTGCAACTCTAACATAACATTACAACATTACAATTAGCATTCGGTATTTAATTAGTCAGCTAAGCAAGTCTTTTGAGAACTGAATTATGGCTATCGGTCATGTAGGGCTCTGAACAGCATGCTAAGGATTTCCCTTGAATGAATGACTGAATGAATGAATGAGTGCTAGGGTCACCCACTGCAGTTAGCTCATTAAAAGTGCGTTCCTAATTGGATAATTATATTAGCCCGTGGTCTCTCTTGCCCCCCCCCCCTCCAGCCATCCTTTGTCTCTACCTCCCCACTTTAATTTTTGTTCTTGCTTGACCACCCTTACTTTCGATTCAGGACCCCCTCTCCCCCTCCCCACAGACACACAGAAACAGACACACTCTTCTCCCCCCCCCCCCCCCCCCTCTCTCTCTCCCTCTCTCTCTCTTTTTGTTTTCTCTCTCTTTCTGTCTCTCTCTCTGTCTATCGCTGTCTGTATTGCTCTCTCTCTCCCTCTTTTGCCGCAGTAGAGGGCGGTGATGAACTCGGACTTAGTAAACGATGGTGCATTTAAATAATACCCGCGAAGAAGAGCCGTGGACCAATCAGCAACCGGCGGGTGTAATAATCACGCCTGCGCGTTTGAAATATGATAATTTTGTTGATATGTCAGATGCTGGAGTTAATGTAGTTTTTCCCTTTTTAGCGTGACATCTGGAGTGTCTTCTCTCATCATTTTTGCTGTCCTTTCTTTACATTTCCGAAGTGGTTCTGCATGATTGGCTAATGGACAATACAAGAGACTTGGTAAGTTTATGCCTTGTGTGCGCGACTAGCCTACTTATTTTTGCACCCCCCCCCCCCCCCCCACACACACACATAATTTTCTTTCTTTGTTGTTGTCATTGTATACACTGCAGTGATTGCGATTCGTTTATGACAGTTACATGAAACATTAGGCAAGGGAATCAGCGATTAGCTTGTCGCATATGCAAAAGATAATATGCCTTTTTTTCCCGGCAAATACATTTTCTCTCGTTGCCTGTCAATCTCGCTCTCTCGCTCTGGCTCTCTCGCTCTCTCGCTCTCTCTCTTTCTCTCTCTCTCTCTCTCTCTCTCTCTCTCTCAGACACCCAATGCACCGCACTGCAGTGGTGTTGGCAGTGGCACCAAACCTAACATAACCGAATCTAGATTTGTGCTGTCTTTGCATGCAACAGCTGTCATGCCTTATACGTATGGACTGACCTCCATATAATAACATTGAGACAGACGGAAAGAGTGAGAGATAAGCGAAGGGGGCGTGTGCAAGTCCGTATGTGTGTTTTAGAAATGTACATTATCAACGCGACACCAAGATTATTGTCGTTAACTATGTTATTGCTATACTTGCCATCAATGATTTGCAATCGATGGATGCTAACAATTGATTGTGCATACTCAGTAACGATTTGAGCACTCTGGCTTGAGACGAGGTCTGTAAATACTACTGTTGTGCAAAACAATGCATTCTGACTGGCACTCAAAGTCACCTTGGACAAATATGGTATTAGTGAGAGTGTGTGTGTGTGTGTGTGTGTGTGTGTGTGTGTGTGGGGGGGGGGGGTGTGTGTGTGTGTGTGTGTGTGTGTGTGTGTGTGTGTGTGTGTGTGTGTGTCATAAATTAGTCAAACAGATGCTTGTTAGCGGCACTGTACGGTGGTGGTTAGGTGGATTCCTGCCTACCTGAGAAATTGTGTGCTCATAAGTGCGCATTTTAATATTAATAATACCATAATCATTGGAATTGAAAAGGTACTAAAGCTAATAACAACATCAACAACAACCAAGGTACAGTGTGTGTACTTGTTTGCAAGTGTGGATCACATTCAGGAAGGATATAGGTACTGCTAGATTTATATTTACTATTAAATAAACACTGCAGGACGCTTTTATTATAAGTCACTTAAAGTGAATACTTAAGATGCATTCAAGTAAGGGTTGGGTGTCCTAAAAGATGCAGCCAATGGGGTTCTAAACCAGACCCTTTTGTCCCAGCTCTCCAATCAGTAGCCTGTCCTACCCAGAGATCTCTTGACCTCCTCCTGTAGTTGTATGTAGCTTGAAGACTTCAGACTATTCCAATCAGGCAACACTAGGATTCTATTTCATATGCTTTTAACCCGTCAAGCCATGTTGAATTGGCCGTGATTATGCTTTTAATGGCTCAGATGTGAGGTCTACTTCGGCCTGCCCATTTCCCCTTTGCCTCCTGTAGAGATCTCCTGTAACCATGATAGCGATGGACTGCTATGTTAAAGGGGACATATCATACCACCAGGTGTGAGTGTGATTAGCCATTACAAGCCGTTTTCAAAATGTGCAGCATTGTGACATCACAGGTGGGCGTGTCCATCTAGATGTGTGACGGATAGATGGACACGCCAACCTGTGATGTCACAATGCTGCACATTTTCAAACCTGCTTGTAATGGCTAATCACACTCACACCTGGCGGTATGATATGTCCCCTTTAACGCCACTCCAGTAACTCTAGATTGCAGAACCCGCTAATAGCTCCCATGGTGAACCATGTTTCTCTTTTGGTCCTACCTGTGTGATTGCTCAAATGTGTGCCATGTATCAGAGCAGTAACAGGTCTTGTGACCTATGACCTTGCCTAACCATCTCCTCCTCCTTCTCCTTCTCCTTCTCCTCCTTCTCGTCCTCTGTTTTGAAGGCGGATCGTCCGTCTCGGAAGCGCCGTGACTCCTTTGGGATGTTCGACGGCCTGGACGATGAGAGGAGCAGCAGCTGCAGCGAGGAGTCGAGCGGCGGCAGCGCCTCCAGCCCTGAGGAGAGCGAGGAGGAGGATGGCCCGGGGTTAGGAGCAGGAGGGGGAGGAGGTATCGGCGGAGGAGGAGGAGGAGGAGGAGGAGGAGGAGGAGGTGGAGGTGGAGGCATCCTCCCTCTGACCTCCCCAGGCTCCTCCTCTCTGACCCTCATCAAGACCAATGGGCAGCTGTACACCTACCCGGATGGGAAGGCCGGCATGGGTCAGTGTGTGTCTGTGTATGTGTCTGCGTGTGTAATGTGTATGTCATTTTGCATGCACAAAAGGTCAAAGGACAATACCAGTCTGGGCGACTATTGTAACTGTGACACTGGCTTCACTAAAACATCCTTTACCAGTTGAATTTGTCCAACTGACTTTAATTTAGAGGGAGTGCGCCTGCCACAAGATTAAACAATGGCAACATTGCACTTTGGTCTTTCGGAATTAATGTTTGTTGCACAGTAAAGCTTTATTACATTTGTGCTGGCATGTTCATGCAGAAAACGTTATCGGCACAACAAAGTGATTTTTACATGTTATAATGACAACAGAGGTTTTAGTGAAGCCAGGAGACACAGTTACAATGCTTTGATCACCCAGACTGGTATTGTCCTTTAGCTGATACGTGGCCGGTACCACTTAGTGTTATTGTTATTTATTCCAAAGGTTTTTAAATACTTTGCTCTAAAATATGTCAAAGAATTCAGTAAATGTCCCATTGTTTACTCTCTGTTCTTCTTCTTCTTGTTCTGCTTTTCCTCCATATATATCTCTTCCCCTCCCTCTCTCCTCTATGTCTCTCCCCCAACTCTGTCTCTCTCTAGCTACATGTGAGATGTGTGGCATGGTGGGTGTTCGAGATGCGTTTTACAGTAAAACCAAGAGGTTCTGCAGTGTCTCCTGCTCCAGAAGTTACTCTTCCAACTCTAAGAAGGCCAGCATCCTAGCCAGACTACAGGTAGAGACACACGCACACAACCATCCCATTTATAAAAAAAAAAATAAAAATAAAAGTTTTTGTCTACTGTTGTCCATCTAACACTTAGAGTGGACAAAGACACACATCAAAAAGTAATAAACACTGAACTATCCTCCTAAGTTTAGCATTGCCTTATGGTATACCAATAGAATAAACAAATAATGTTGTGGAAAGTACTCAAACTCTAACAAAGAAAGAGATCAGGAAACTGCCAAAGAAAGTTTAAGACTTTTATTTATAACTTTAAGAAAGTAATATACAATCTGAGCCGGCCTGCAGATTACCATCTTTTTCAGATTTAGCAAACAGTTTTTATTGTCTCACTCTGTGATTCCTTCCATAAGATCCAAGCCAATGTTGTTATCAAACAATGCCCATAAATGGCTTCAACGTCAACCAACTTCAGTTTCTTTACGTTCTTTTCATGGTCTTTGAACACAACTTGGTTTGCCATGTACTTACATATAGCATTAAAAGCCAGATAATGTTAATGATCCTTCTAAGGGTATAGTTAAATTCTAACACAATGTAACAAAGAGCTTTTCAAGATGAGCAAGTACAAAATATGACAACGCAACATGTAACGAAAAGGCTGCAGCCCAAATGAGATTTCACACCACATAGAGTAAAAGATTGAGTGTGTTTACACTACGACGCCCAAACAGTATGCCCCATACTTGTGGAGTCCTTGTAGCCAATTGAACACATTATGAACACTGTCTGTAGTTTGTTAGAAATTCCCATAGTGACACACGTAGACTCATTCATTCCCCAGTCATAATTGTACTCCCTACTTCTCCCTCTGTGTCTGTCTGTCTGTCCGGTTCTGTTTTAAAAGGGAAAGCCACCCACGAAGAAGGCCAAGGTTCTCCAGAAACAGCCGCTGATGGCCAAGCTAGCGGTCTATGCCCAGTACCAAGCCAACCAACAGAACAGTGTGAAAAAGGCTGGTATGTTCTGGAAGAAAGGGTTATTGGATGGATGAAGTCAGTGGTATGAGTCTAGTAACGACAATATGGTACTGTTTGCTTTCAGATGAAAATAGTTGAATTTTGAATTTTGCCAAACTTATGCCCATATCAGTGGAATCCACTTGAACAGCATTTCGATTTTAAAATACTATTCTTTAGAGTTGTGCCCATTCTCAGTCTGAAAAAACGAATAATGTGCCATGCACGTGACACAATCCCACTGTCTGTTCCCTGGCGAAGCATAAGGACAACTTTAGATTGCGCACCACTACCGTCTTACAAACCGTATCGGTAAAAACGTTGATATTAGCGGATGCAGGAGGTCGGTTTCGATGGTAACTCACTGAATGCTGCTTTGTTTGTCCGTCCATGATCTGTTTTCTAGTTGTGTCTGTGGAGTCATTCGACTGGGGCCGTTACCTAGGAGACGGCGATGTGGCTGGCGCTCCCGTCAGCTGCTTTAAACATGTGGGAAAACACACGGACGCATGCAGAATATACACTCTCTGCCTCTCTTTCACACACACACACACACACACACACACACACACACACACACACACACACACACACACACACACACACACACCACTAAAGAGCTCATGGTAAAGGTGGACATTGATCCTAACTAATTGGATAGGTCTGCTGTTATTAGGTGGAATAGCTTGACTTGATCAATTAGTTTACAGTTTATGTATCTGAGCCGTGTTGATGTAGGTGATTTTTTTTCTTTCATTTTTGTCCCTCAGGTTCCCATGGGCACGTCTTGGGGGGACATCAGTGAGGGAGTCAGGGTGGAGGTGCCCAATACTGACAGTGGACTGCCCATGAGGGTCTACTGGATCGCTGGCATCATCAAACTGTCTGGTACACGATATTTGATAGATGACTCTCCGCTGGCATAAAATGCAAGATTATAGTGCTGGTGAACATGTGTGTGTGTGTGTGTGTGTGTGTGTGTGTGTGCGTGTGCGTGCGTGTGTGCGTGTGCGTGCGTGTGTGCGCCTGCAGGGTTCAAGGCCTTGCTGCGGTACGAGGGCTTCGACAGCGACTCCGCCCGGGACTTCTGGTGTAACCTGTGCGTGCCCGACATCCACCCAGTGGGGTGGTGTGCTGCCGGGGGCAAACCTCTCGTACCCCCAAAGTGTAAGCTCATAATGTCCTAACACTAACTATGGATGTACTGCTTTCATGTACCACACAGGCGTAGACAAATATACTAAGGCCTGTAAACAAAGGAGCGGTGTTTTTTTGGACAAAAAAAGAAACAGTTTAATTTCTCAACCTATATCAACTCGTAGTTGTTATATTAATGTTTAATCTAATTACACATATTTCAGATGCATTTAATTTTTAACACACTTTATACTTTCCGTAGAGCATAAACCCTTGAATCAAAAGGTTACTATCCAAAGGCCAATGTGGCGTCTATGAATACAATTTCAAGTGCGGGTTCACTAGAAAAACTGAAGACATCACTCATTGGCAATGGATCATGTCCCCTCGTGCATTAAGAGGAACCATGCTTAGTGTTATGAGGGACACCTGCGTTGGTTTCTGCCATGGCGCCTCAGGCAAAGGGTCTATTTTGAAATGACCCTTACCCTTACCAGACAAGGACATTGACATGATGACATTTACACAGTTATCTGACAACAATACATGTGTTAATGGAGGCCCTTGATTACCAACACGTATGAGGTCTGTTTGACATTGCAAGCCATTCCACTGGTGACCCCACAAGTGGGAGTGTCAAGCTCGCGCCTTGTGATAAAATAATGGACCACCAAGTTATATTTGATAAATATATGTATGTGTGTTCTTATTTCCTGTGCGTTCTCTCCCTAGCTATCCTTCACAGATGCACCAACTGGAAGAGTTTCCTTGTCAAAAGACTCACAGGCTCCAAGACACTGCCCCCTGACTTCACTACTAAGGCACACACACACACACACACACACACACACACACACACACACACACACACACACACACACACACACACACACACACACACACACACACACACACACACACACACACACACACACACACAGAGAGAGAGACAGTACACGGATACACAACAACACATATAGAGACAGTGCAGACACAGACACACACAGACAAACGCTGCCTTCTCTTTCTCTCACACATAGTCACACCAATCTGTCATTACCCTTAATAAAGTTAATGAAGTTGCAGCAACCTTTTTCATGAGGCAAATTGTGTGGAACAGGGAATGTGTGTAGCGGTAAAGGTCCATCACGGCCCCTGACCTCTGTCTCTCCAGGTACAGGAGAGTCTGCAGTTCCCCTTCAAGAAGCTGATGAGGGTGGAGGTGGTGGACAAGGGCCACCTGTGCAGGACACGGGTAGCCCTGGTGGAACAGGTGGGTCCGACAACACGTCTGTCTTATTGACTTACACATTTTATACGTCGCTCTTGTTGTGAAAATGGTTTTTAGTTCCATTTAGTTCCACAGATCCATAATAGAATTCGTATAGATCATGCATGATGAGTGAGTCCGTCTGAAACACTGACTGTGGAGTAGTTTAGTCTTTAAGCATACATTTATTCATTGTTTTTTTAGTTTTTTCACAAAAAAAAGGCTGTTTTATTTCGAATCCAAAAAACAAAGGACTCTTTCACATGCTGTTTGTTCCCCGTAAATAGTTCTGCCAGTTTACTGGGTTGTGGTAGTGCAGGAAGCCAGACTCAAAGTGCCGTAACACTTAAGTCGATTCAGCAGTTTTCCCAGCACCGGACCAAGCAAAATTGTGAGCCAGGCCCCGGGTAGACACATGTGTGAATAAAGGCAGGAATATTGACGATGGAGATGATGACATTTTAACGACTCCCTTTTCCTGCAACTCGGTCACAGACCCACCAGCCTTTTTTTCCCCCTCTGTCCAAGAAATTGAAATCAGCTCACCGCACCGCGTTAATCAAGGGAATGTTACATGAACATAAATAAAGATGCAGATAAATTGATCTTTATTGTAAGACATATTTTATTTATTGGTTTTAATTCATACATAAAAATGAAGAAAAGGATTGAATATTTATGCAATGTTTGTCCACCTCATCTGTATAGAACAGCAACAGCAATAACCACAACAACAAGAAAACCTCTATGGCATTTAATTGCGTCCATTCTTCTTCTTATTCAGCTTTTCAAATGCTTCCACAGCAGCCGTAATAATTAAAGCGTGTGTGTTTGTGTGTGTGTGTGTGTGTGTGTGTTTGTGTGTGTGTGTGTGTGTGTGTCACGTGCGCGTGCGTGCCTGCGCGTCCTTCTCCCAGGTGATTGGGGGACGCCTCCGGCTGGTGTACGAGGAGTGTGCGGACGGCACGGACGACTTCTGGTGTCACATGTACAGCCCGCTGATCCACAGCATCGGCTGGTCCCGCTCCATCGGCCACCGCTTCAAGCGCTCCGGTGAGGCGGGGCTCTATGAGTCACTATCAATATAATCTGAGACCTAGCAGTCCTGTTGTAGCAGAACTGTTTATGTGGGGGGGGGGGGGGGGGGGGGGGGGGGGGGGGGGGAGGTACAGAGATCCTGGGCTAGAGACCAACAACTGCAGTTTGTTGAGTTTGTGTTCACTGTTAGCCAATTACACACTTCCAACCTCCAGCAACATGATTTGTCGCAACAGATATGAAGCGATAACAAAGTGAAATAACATGTTCAGCCAGGGTTTGACCTTGTCTGCCGTCAGACTTTAGATGTTAGCTAATTATCTAAAGTCTGATATGTGATGATATGCAAATTAAGGATACGAAATAGATGAATACATGTGGACCTTGAGAGCTCGGAATGGCGTGATGGACAGGGTAGGGTGTCTTCCTCAAGGGAGCTCACAGATAGACAGCGGAATTTGGGGTTTGAACTCGAAACCCCCTAACCCCAACACAATTGTAAGAGAGTTTTTTAGTGCAACAAGCAAAGTAAAGTATAGTTTAACATCAGTTACAATTTCAATTGAAGAAATAATAGCACAATGTTATGAGTTATGGATAGGGAAATTAATGTTAGTGTAGATCATGGAACAACATGAAATTCAGGGTACATTTCATACAGGATTACACACAGAGGCTATTAAAAGTCAAGGAGCGTTAAAGGGGATGTTAATGTGGGCTTTTGGGTTGTCAGAGGGAAGTAGTGGTCAAATAATTTATGTTTATATATGGTTACCCTGCTGAGCTATTCCTGAAACACAGAACTGAACAGATGTCAAAAATACGGGCTGGTGCGTTCAGCCATGATAAATCTTTGTGGACTTCCAGATGTTGCAAAGAAGCTGGAGGGCCAGTTGGACGCCCCTGGACAGCTGTTCACCAAGGTAGGAACTCATTGGACAACGTATGCAAATCTGGAGTTGCAGTGAGAAGCAGGAGAATCTTTATCTCGGCAGTGAACCCTAAGAAATGTTAAGTTAAACGCAAGTCTCTCTTGTCCATTGAGTAAAACCAGATTTTTTTTTTTATCTAATTAAAAGAATGCTCTTAGTTTCCTCAATTATTTCTCCTAATTTCTCCTCACCAAATGGTGTTGCTATAAATTAACTTCATCAAAAAAAACAATCATTGCAGTTGTTGCTCCAAGATCATCCCAATTGGGTTAACTCACACCCCCTATCTGCTCCACTCTTAATGAACTGGTCTTGGGTCTCTTGTCAGGTGAACGAGGTGGACCAGAGTGGAGAGTGGTTCAAAGATGGCATGAAGCTGGAAGCCATCGACCCCCTGAACTTGTCTGCCATCTGCGTGGCCACGGTCAGGAAGGTAAGGAGCTGTCACTGACGTCCTGAGACTGGCGACGCATCACTTAACTGCTGAAACACACGGCACACGGGCACGGCTCAGCACGTGACAGGGGCGTGATGCGCGACACGTTTGCCACAGTATGGCCGCAGCAGAGCACGCCCGTTATAATCCACTGAAGCCGCTAACACGGACCACGGACCACGGAGGCCGCAAGCATGCGTACACATCATCTCTTTGTTTGCGCAGCTGGTCTATTTTCTTGGTCTTTATTCGCTGCAACGCGGCCGTCAAACGGGATAAAGCTCCATACAACTGTGTAAAAGATGAGCACCATCTCATTAAAAAGGATTCAAATGAATAACTTATCGTAGCAGAGGCAGCGCGAGGCTGCGGAACAACCTTGTGGGAGGCTTTACGTTGCATAATATCATCAAAAAATCGACTCAATGTGTGTCCATGACCCATCCATGATGTAGTTTTAAACAATTGAGTTAGTGAATTCAGTACCAGTTCAAATAGTACACTTCTAAACCGTGCATAAGCAACTGCATTATCACTTGGCAATACTCGATTTGCCCAGAGTAAAGCTGATCTTCTGTGTGGGTAAAATACTGGCAATGAACGCAACCACGCGCTACAAAGACCGAGTCTGTGGAGCAGGTAAAAAACCCCCTGCTTTGGCCCTCCTACGCGTCGCGTCTGTGTCCCATGTATCTCGGTCATAATAGCCCTGCTTTGAGCCAAACCTCCCTGTAGGAAAGGAAAAACAAAAGCACAGAGGTATACCCCACGTATCACACCTGGAAGCCACTGCTACTGTTGTGAGCGCTGCTTTTGATTAACCACTAAGCTACGGGAATAATGGAACAGACTAAAACACAAAAACATCTCCATCTGTGTTGGCTGATTAGCGTAGTTCAAAGATATATACATATATATAACGAACCGTTGGACTGTGGTGACCTGCTGAAACCTTGAGTGGAGTGAAACTCTGATTGGTGGATCCAATTGTGGGTTTAAAGAGAATATAAAAGCCAGGCGTGTGCTGTTTCTGTGTTATATGAGGTGGGGAAGTAGATCTTTTTGTTCAGACGGATGGATAGGGTACTGTATAAACACTGGTGTGGAAACAGTGATAAACAAAGCTGCCATGGCTATTCTTGTGACTGCAAGGGGGACAAAAAAAAGGAATATTTTGCTCTGTGCGTTGAGATTTCTTGATTCAATACAAATTGGCAATTATCATTGCCACGTTTTTAAACATGTCCAACCTTTCCAAACCATGGACTTGGAACTGCTCCCCTTTCCTCGCTAGGTTCTGGCCGATGGCTACCTGATGATCGGAATCGACGGCTCGGAGGCAGCGGACGGATCCGATTGGTTCTGCTACCACTGCACCTCTCCCTCCATCTTCCCCGCCGGCTTCTGTGAGATCAACAGCATCCAACTCACCCCTCCCAGAGGTAGCTGTGTGTGTCGGGGCCTCATCCTGCTGTGGCAATTCAAACCCTGAAAGCATCTGTCTTACTCTCTCTGCCGTCTTTATGTCTTGCGCCCATGTGCAACACAGTATGGTATAGTATGGCGTAGAATAGGGTCATGTTTGCCCAAGAACAGAACAAAATTATCCAGAAAATCAAGGCAAACATCAAAAAACATTTCCAATGTAAGAACTCAATGTCCTTTTATTATATTAAACAATTGAATACAATACAATTGAGTATAAGACTCTGACTCAGAATGACTTCATAGTGTCTCCTCTGTGTTGCTGCTCTAGGTTATAGCAACCTTCCCCTCAGATGGTTTGAGTACCTAAAGGAGTCCAGCTCGGTCGCTGCCCCCGTCAACCTTTTCAACAAGGTAGGACATTTTTCTGGACCTCACTTAATTCGGTTCCTCTTTTCTTTACTTTGGCCGGAGGTACCGCCAGTTGTATACCTAGGCAGCCCTGTGGCTTCCCCTGTCAAAGGAAATGAGAAACACACCCAGCTGTAGTACTGTAACCGCCAGACATGTATTATTATTCAGACCCTTACCTTTTGATATATATATATTTATTTATACTGTGATTCCAGAGTGACCCAACCGACCTCTTTGATTTCCTTCTTCTGCCCCCCCCGCCCCCCCTCTCTGCTTATAATCTCCCTCCATCTCTGGCCTTGCTTTTCATCACTAACATTTTCCCCTTTATCCCTTGTCTACCTCTCCCTCATCCCTCTCCTCTCTCTCTCTCTCTCTCCCTCTCTCTCTCCTACCTCTCCGTCGCTCTCTCTCCTCTATCTCTCTCCATCCCTCTCCAACGTCTCTCTTCATCCCTCTCCTCCCTCCCTCTCTCTCCATCCTCCCCTACTCCTCTCCTATCTCTGCCTCCCTCCCTCACCACCGTCTCTCTCTCATCCCCCCCCCCCCCCCCCCCTTCTGATCTTAACCTCCCTCCATCCCCCCCCCCATCCCCACCCCACCCACAGGAGGTGCCCAACCACGGCTTCCGCCCCGGCATGAAGCTGGAGGCGGTGGACCTCATGGAGCCCCGGCTCATCTGCGTCGCCACGGTGACCCGCATCGTCCACCGGCTGCTGCGGATCCACTTTGACGGCTGGGAGGACGAGTACGACCAGTGGGTGGACTGTCAGTCCCCGGACCTCTACCCCGTGGGATGGTGTCAGCTCACGGGCTACCAGCTCCAGCCCCCAGCCGTCAATACGGGTACTGAGTGCACACACACACACACACACACACGCACGCACGCACGCACGCGCGCACGCACGCACGCGCGCAGCGCGCATGCACACATATTCACACATGCATGCACACAAACATGCGCGCGCACACACACATGCACACACATACACACACGCATGTGCAGGCATGCACGCACACGCATAAGCACATTTCACTTCAATCTGACTTAGCCGGCGTGCGTGTGTGTGTGTGTGCGTGTGTCTCTGTGTGTGTTCCAGCCACTAAGGACCTGCCTTCAGGGGTGTCCAAACAGAGGAAGAAATCTCAGCAGTACAAGGGCCAGAAGAAAAGTAGGTTACCACATGTGAAGAAATACTTTTCCCCTTGCATCTCACAGCCTCTCTCTCTTTCACACTCAAATGTCTCCGTAGGGCAGTGTTTGTTCATTTTCCATCTCTCTCTCTCCGTCTCTATCTCTGTCTCTCACTCTCACTCTCACTCTCCTTCCCAACCTTCCTCATGCTTCTTCATCATTCATTGGTTTATATGTTGAGCTTTTTCAGATTTTATCCCTTTCCTTTCTCATGGCGCTCTCCCTTTCTCTCTCTATTAATAATCATATGAATCTATACATAATAAGTAGAATTATTTATATGCACACAGCCTTATTATTAATAATAGATTCAACACTATTTATTATTCATATCTGTCATATTACATTAACTTATCAACCTGGGATGCATTGAGACTCCATTCATGGATGATGACAGATGACTAAGACTGTGAATTATGCACTCCGTAACTCCCATTGGGGACAGGGATGTAATGGTATTGAATGATTTGAGTGTTGGACTGGGAGGGTTGATTCAACAATGTTTTAAAGCTTTGTTTTATAGAGTCTATAATAAATGAGTATAACCATGCTATTTTAAATGTGGCAATAAGTTAACCACAATCCAGCTTGTTTAAATCTGACATTTACACAATTATTCAGGAGGAAAATTCAGCATTTCACAATTACATTGGCAAAATGCCTACCATCTATTTCATTTTTGTGACTTTAATTTTAACTTGTATCATATCATAATTAGAGGAATGTAGGTGTACTTTATTGTTTTGGTTATTGAATCTCAACCAGACCAGTAGAGGCCACTAAATGGCAATAAAACATTTAAAAAAGGGTATTAAAAGACAATATATGAGGTGTAAGAGCCACAATGGGGACCTGCTACCGACACCCTTATATGTACTTACTTATATATGAACATGGAGGATGTGCAACAAACAGTAATTCTGTATCTACAGTGCAATATTTATATTTATAAGCGCATGGGTTAAGGTGACTAATGTCTAACACATTAGTCACCATCACAATGATTTAATCGTAAAGTGTGTCTTTTTTCACCTGCTTAAAAAATAAGACACTGGTGTTCGGATTGTTTCCCAGAGAGGAAGCTTCCAATAGGAAAGCGGCCTATCAGTCTCTCTGGCGTCATGGTATCCGGCGTGCCAGATGAAAACATGACGCCGCCAGATTACCCATCACCCCCGACTCCCGTCTTAGCCGCCCCGCCACGGGAGCCTGAGAACAGCGCTAAGGCCCAGGCGGATACAGGTATACACACGCACATGCACATGCAACATAAACACATAAACACATAAACATGTTTTTATGTGTTTATGTTGCAATAATAAGTCTTTCTATATGAAATGTATTACACACGTTACAATGGTGGATAGACTGACTGTATTTAGTGGGGACACAAAGCAAATAGAAGTAAACAACACTTCCAGTCTTATTGCAATATTGTTGTTTCAATGGGACGACTATGGAGAAACAGTCAATCTGTCTGTCGATTTCCCTATTTGTTACACAAGTGTTCTCTCTCTCTCTCTCTCTCTCTCTCTCTCTCTCTCTCTCTCTCTCTCTCTCTCTCTCTCTCTCTCTCTCTCTCTCTCTCTCTCTCTCTCTCTCTCTCTCTCTCTCTCTCTCTCTCTCTCTCTGATAAATTAACTACAGTTTTAGGTTATTGTCGGGATAGGGTTGAGTTAATCAAACTACTTCCTGGGACTAGGACATAGAATGACCAATCTTTTACCCTCTTTCCCTGTGTCTCCCCCCCGGGACACGCAGAGATAAAGCAGGAGTGCCTGGAGCCGGCGTCACTGTCCGAAGCGCTCGCTGCTGATTAAGAAAAACCCCAGCGGTCCTCACAAACTGTTTCTACATCAAACTCGAGCCGCAGCGCACAGCCGTCTGTTCGTCCTCCTCCTCAGATATTCCCTACCTTTTCCTCTTTCATTCTCTTCCCTTCCGTCCTCCCTCCTCTCACCTGCCCACCAACTATCAGCCTGAATTGAGATTTCAAGATTGACTGTGATTTTGTTTTGGGATTTATTTTCTATTATCGATTATTATCTTCTAGTTTCGATGACGCCAACTAAGAGGAGTTGCACACTTATAGCGTGAGAGTCTATTCATCGGAAGCAGGGCAGTTTTTCTTTCCACGATTGTCGTTCAATTACATTTTTTTCCAATTCCCAATGGATTTCCAATGGTTGAGGATAAGCTTTTGGGGGGGAGGGGGCTTAATAGACCACTGCCTCCCTCTATTTCTGAATAGTCGTCTCAGCAAGACCTCAATTTCTGGGTCTGGTCTCGATCCACCCTTCATTCCGCCTCTCCGAACCTGAAGGGAGAAGATCCCAGATCCCCCCCAGCCCCCCTTCCCTGCCTCCACCCTCTGCTGGTAAGTCTGAACCTTTTCACGGACTCTTTGAAATAGAGGAAAGCGGTGGTGACTGTAATGGGAACGGACAGCATTTGAGGGGAATCCCGCCCTTATGAACGCTCAAAGAGCACTACAATCCATGCTTCTGATTCAACACACACACACACACACACACACACACACACACACACACACACACACACACACACACACACACACACACACACACACACACACACACACACACACACACACACACACACACACACACACACACACACACACGGATATACGGGGTGTCAATGCCAGCGAAACGTGACTCACTAGCACCTTGCACATCGCGAGCAGCTCAGTGGGCTTGAGGTGGGCTCTTGAGTACCTCAGTTCAACTTTTGCCAGTAGAAGCCAAGGGGATTGAACCAGCAACCCTGCAGAAGTCAGATGCCCTGCTCTACCTCCCTTGCTACTGCTCAAGATGTTCCTTTAAAAAAACAAAAGAAGCTCTTGGTGAGGTTTGCCGCAAACAACATTTCTATGTCTGCCAGCATTCTGCCTATATTGACTTTGCTTCTTCGATTGTCACTAGCTTCCTGAAATGAAATGAAAATGTCTTGATTAAAATCTGTCTGGCCATTTTTAGATAAGTGACCCTTTGTGGGATTGTAGGTCACTTTTCCAAAGTATTATACTGAGGGAAACCAGTTAGTGACTGAAGATGAAAGCAAGTAAACAATGAAACAAAGAAAAAGTAATAATATTAATAATACCAATATTAATAATAGTAAAAATAGGTCAAAAGGTGCATTGGGGAGCTATGGCGGTCTTTGATTCCAGAAGAAAAACATAGTGATGGACGTAATGTTAAATTGCAACCATTTCTTTGTCATAATTTTTAATGACATTTGGTTTGTTGTGGTGTGGCTGTGTTTGTCGTGGTGTGGCTGTGTTTGTATAGAGAGTTTGAAGGTTGAATGAGCTGTTCAAAATGGTGCAGACCTCTGTCATCAAGATGATTAAACATTGCATGGTGTGGGTGTGTGTTTGACTGGGACACTGTCAGATGAATGGACTAAAGTAAATTCACAAATCAATTTGGACACCAGAGCAGTATGTTGGTTAGTATTAATATGACCCAAGGTGATGCTATTGTGCTGCCTGATCTGAAGATGTGAAGCAGCATATGTGTTGTTGTGCCAAGTTATTAATGGTAAAATTATTTCTTTCTTCTAAATAACATATTATTATTGGACTATGAGATGCATAGGTTGAGGTTACAATATATATAAATATATACTATTGGCTTATTATTTTGTTTTTATCCTGATGTGATGGGAATTTCAGGTGTTCTGGACAGTCGAGTGTTGTTAAAGGTCATACATCTGGGTGGACACAGACTTGATAGATTCTGAAATGGCCTGTAGGGATTTATCAACCTCACAACTGGTGGCGAAATTCGGACCCTCTAAAGTGAAACTCCTGTTACAGCTCAAATTTGAACACTGAGTTTTTAAAAAAAAAAAGTATTTTTGACCGAGTTCGAGTTAGGAGGAGGGACAGGTTATCCCCATGGTAACGGCTCACAGAAACTTTGTGTGAGGGTTATAATGAGCGATTGTTGTAAATAGAATGGTATTATACTATAAGTGTATAGTAGCAGCAGAATATAACGTTCACAACCTGGTCTGTGGAGACTGGCGAAAACAGTTTTTTCGAGATGACCGTATTATTTTAGTAGCGATGACAAAATGGTAACGATTATTTTGTTCAAGATCGTAGAAGACATACTCACACGTTTTTAAAACAGGTGTGGTAAAAGAGGTATTGAAAGGTGAAATAATGCATCATAAGTCGCAACAGGATTTTGTACTGATCAATAACAAATTCTATGTTCTCCCATCAGTACCACACTAAAATAACAAATAATAGTAAATATAAAATAAAATAACTGCATAGAATGTGTTGATTTAAGAGATTATGACAAGCTAAAGCACTTACTTTAGTGACTAGATGAATAGCAAACTTTGATAATATGATTGAATGCAAAGAGGGTAAACAACGGTAATACAATATAAAGTAAAAGTGAAGTACAATACATTTTTTTTAATATATGCAATCTAAAGATGGATATAAAAATGAAATATAAGCTAAACTGAGGTTTACAGAAATGTATTAAGTCATTACTTGCATAGTATGCAATTAGATAGATACATTTTCTAAAGACTACTTCAAAGGTTTCTAAAGGTCTGGTTCAGTGGTTGATTCTGTTTTCGTGGTGACAGTATGGTCAAACCAGGCTTCCTAAGAAGTTACATTACTTTGTTGTGTTAGAAAGCAGGGGCTCCGATTTGGTGTCCTAGCTATTGGAATCAGTATCGAGGTGTTCCTCCAATCAGCTGTCGGTTGGGGGAATCCTATTGGCCTTGAACAAGTCTCTGCCCACTACTACCAATGTTTGCCATAATGGATATTTTCCTTCTTGACCCATTGGTAATGGTATGGTAATCCATGTTCATATATGGGTCAGGCAAATTCTGGTAAGAAGTTCTTCCAGAAAGAATTGGTTGCTCAATGTAATTGAGTCATACAAATAGTGAGCAAATGTTTTGACCTGTGTAACTATTTGAGCAGGATTTGTCATCTTCTATTTTTAACAACAAGACAAAGTTGATGCCTGTAGTGTATTGTGTGTTTTTGGCAGTTGCCAAGTCCATATTAGTGGTTCACTGACTCAGTGTTTAGATGAGAGTGGGATCTGCTGGCGGTGCATTTCAGTCTGGACAACATTAATGAAAAGGAATCCAATACGTTGAGGTGTCAGTGCCCGCTGCTTCTCTCTTTCTGATAGGTTTGATCGGCGGAAAAGTAGAGCAACACAGGGGTGCTTGATTTCAAGATCACCCTCAAACAATGTAACAATGTTGACAAGAGGAAGTCCATTTTGTATGTTATTTAGAGCAGAAAAGATAGTATGTATGATTTGATCCTAGTTTGTTGTTTCCTTGTGTGTTGTAGCACCATCCAAAAGAAAAAAGAAATGTCTTATAGTTGCTATTGTCCACACCTTTGCTTTGTGTATGTGTTAATTGTCTTTCAAACTTCTAATTTTTTTTGTAGGATTGTGTGAAAAAAAGTTTGGATAGTGAATTTATGATAATCATGGTGTGGCACGTACTTTTAATAGCATGCCATACTACACAGGATAAAACACCCTCTTTAATCTTTGTGTGTGTGTGTGTGTGGGGGGGGGGGGGGGGGGGGTTTGTGTGTGTGCGTGTGCGCGCAAGCTACAGACTGATGTCTCCATGCAAGCTAAGGATAGACTGAAATTGCTTGTGCAGCTTGTGAACATCACTTTATGACAAGACTGTTATGACAGGAAAGCACTGTTAAATTTTGGCTCATCTCTCTTCCCCTAGTCTTCCCGACTAGGCTGAAGGGGTCCACTGTAGGATCCGTCTTTTGTTTTTGTTTGCTAGAAACTGAAGCATTACAATCCAGTATGTCTTAGGACAATAAAGGCATGGCAATCGATCTTGGGGTTGAAGTTACAGAGGTACACGTTGAAACATCTGGAAATACGAGGGACGTAGATTACATTCTGATCACATTGTTTGCGGACAAAACACTGTTGTAAAACGTAAAACGTGTGGAAAAAATGGGTGAAATTGAAGCGTAGGTTTTAAATGCAGTGGAAATGAAATGTCTACACTGCCCCTCCCCCAATTAAGGAAGAGCTGCTGTTTTTATTTGTTTGGGACAATTTTACCCATGAGGCAGTTGCAATGATGCTTTATATAAACAAACACGTCTTCTTACTTAACAATATGTGGACAATTAATGCTTATTTCTAAATGGGCCCTCAAGTGGCCAACGTTTTTTTTTTACACAGTACGGATGTTGATACTTTTGACAACCGTTGTATTTTTCATCCACTATCCTCTCCGTGTGTCCCTCTGAACTACTGGTTGCTTCTTTGTCCCTTAATTTAAAAAGGAACATATTCAACCCACAAATACTGTTATGCCAGCGGAAATATTACAACCCCCAAATAAATGGAAATGATATGAGGATGCACAAAATAAATGTCCCATAGTGCATACTCTTTCTTTAACTGAATGGCCCTTCTCTGTGTAGGGGAGAAACAAAATGTGTTTTGTAATATGCTATATGCTAAGCTAGCAGCCAAGCTAGCTGCTTGTCAAACTAACACTGCACACTGATATCAATTGGTGTAAGTCTGTTTAAACGTGTGTACGTATGTGTATTTGCTCGTCAAATTTTGTACGTGAAAAGTTGAATTGTCTTTGTAACATGGTGCTATCTATCTCAACATATACTTATATTTATATATTTGATATTTTTTAAAGAATGGAATTATGAGAAAAAAATGTTGATCTCTTAATCTTGTATTTTGGACACAACTGTTAAAACAATTTATATAAAAAAAATAAAAAGCAGGGGACATGGCTCAGTGGAAAAAATATATTGTTTATTAAAATTCTACATCTTTCAGCAATATGTCATTCATTTCACTTGATTTCAAACGCATCAGAATGTTCTATTTCTAGCACAACATGGTGGCTGTCAAACCAGCCTGCCGACTTTGCATTGCTGTGTGTTAATGCTTGTTAAGAGTAATCTTGTCTTCGTTTTTCAGACGGTTTGGCCACCAGAATTTAGACTTTTGTAGAATTGAAGTTTGTTTAGCTGCCAAGTGCCTGCTATTATCATTTTAAGTATTGTACTTTCGGTAGCGTCAGTTTTGCAACAGTACAGCCTACTGCATTAAATGTATGTTGCGTTGCAAATGTCTTGTCACCATTTATCACAAGATGTTATCATACAACTGCAAAGCAAAGCTAATCCATTTCCTCTTGAGATAGAGTATGTTTTATAGATCTTTATTTTTTTTAGCCTGTTAATGAATGCACACTGATATAATGAGATCACCATGTCGGAACGAGGAACACTTATAACATGGTAGCAAAAAATGTGTGGTATTCCCCTTTCAATATCAGATTATTGTGTGCATGTTATCAGTGGCTAGGATGACATAATGTGTTTTTTTTTAATTTTCTGTCTGAGTTTAAAAACCTGCTTAAACGGCTGTGTTTCTGAAACCTGTACTGGGAAGTTCAAAGTTGAAAAACAAATCATAGTTAATTTAACCATTATGATTTGTATGTGTTCAGCTTCATTCTGAAGAGTTGAAGGACGAGTGTATACAGAATTAAAATCTATAATTTAAAATCCAGTCATCTTCGTAGGATAGCTTATATCTACTAAAAGTGTACAAGTATCCATACTGAACAAATTCTGGGAATGCCAATTATCCAAGTCAGAGTATGTGATAATATTTTTGGGGGTTTGATGGGTCCCAATTATACCACCAGTTGTGATGTTGATTAACTCTTACAATTAATTTCCAATTTTACCTTACCTGACATCACAAGTGGTATTACCAACCCAGATGTATGGTTGGTAGGATGATCTATCTGTCATTAATGTGGGTGTACATTCACATGTGGAATTTCACTTTAGGCCTGGGAGGGCTTATCAACAACCCATGAAGTTTAATAAAGGCCCCTTAAAGGTGCTGTTGATTTTAAGAGTGTGTTTTGTTATAAATGGCAAAGCCATCCATCAGCTTTCAGTGTAATGCGCTGTGAGAACATCTGTATTATCCTATTTTGATTTTTAGACCACTCCCGGCTTATTTCTGACCAATCAGGGCATCTCATCCCCTCTTTAAAACTCTTGTCTTATCTAAAGCACCTTTACTATTTCAGTATTAACAGGTAAGAACAAATTTGGTTGAACTGTCGCTTTGGGTCCCAGTCAAAAGGTTTTAAGAACACTGTGCCTACACTGTATTTGTCTATTCAGTCCACAATGTCAGTGCTGTGAAAATAAAATGTACTTATCTTCAAATAACATGTGCACATGTTTAGAGTATAGATATATATATATATATATATATATATATATATATATATATATATATATATATATATATATATATATATATATATATATATATATAAATATATATATATATATATATATATAAATATATATATATGTATAACAATACAATATATGTTGACGGTCACTTTCATGAAACATTTTTAATACATTGTAACATTTGGGGCAGCATGATTGTGAATTAAGTGTTCCATTTTGGTGTTAAAAAATGGAACCTTAGGATTTTCTACAGAATAAAAAAGGTATAACATTGTTTGCTTTTCATTTGTTGTTTTTTGTTTCATTGAAAGCATTGCACCTTAACAAGAACACAGTCTCCCTCCTAGTGAAATTCCCTTGTGATTCAAAACCTATACACACACAAACTTATTATATTGATCTATTTATATTTATAGATAGATATATCATATGAAGAATCAATTTAATGAATGGTCCATTGCAAAAGAGTGGCCTACCATTAGTATTGACTGAGTATTAATCCTTCAGTATTAAGGATCCCCATTGAGTATTAATCCTTGTTTAAGGACTTTAAATTTAAATCTGGATCTGGCTTGACTTCACCCTCATGCCCTGTTGCGTCTTATGCGTCTATTGAACGCTAAAAACCAACATACTAGAAAATGACATTCGTCTTCATTTTCCGAATTATAATTGTCTATACCCACATGGATTTTACTTGAAGATAGGGGAGGCTAATATTAGACAGAGGTCAGAGGGGTGCCCCTTCAGAATGGGTGGGGGACGCTCGCCCCCCTCCGACCTCTGTCTAATAGTAGAAGCCATTCTTCTGGCTGGGGGCCAGCATCAGGCTGCAGTGTGGCCCATTCTAGCTATCACCCTCTCAACTTTCCCTCTGGATCTACAGTTACTGCCTGGCAATGGCTTCACTTCAGAACACAAAGGAAAGATAGCATATGGGTCAGAGTGTATCTCTATCGGGTACTGCAATCAGAACGTTAGTTGGACCCCAGAACCTAAACAGCCGAACCTGTAGGCAGCCTTACAGGAAGGGGCCCAGCGTCCAATGACCTATAACTGTAAGTAACTTTTGATAAAAACATGCTTCTGATGAATTAGTAAATAGCAAGTGAAATCTTGCGAAGGCACTAAGAAAGGTGCCTTCCTCTATGCTAGGGCAAACCCTCAGAGAATCCTCAGAGAATAGGAGATGAAGGAAATGTAGTTCCAAGTGACTCGTTAAAGCCCAGTTTGTATGGTGAGGATCACCCATATTGCATGTGCGTTCCATATCGAACAACGTCAAATCCTCGTAAAACAAAACACAAATACACCAGAGCTCTCTCCACAAACCTTTATTGACAATATTTTACTGATGCCAAAAGGGCACAGTGAAGTCCGGAGAAGTATATTGAATGCGGTTGGGTCGGGGTGGGTTGAGTTAGGTCGGATCGGGGTAGGTCGGTTGTTGGGTGGTGCAGCGGGTGACGGAGTGGGGGCCGGGTGTGGTTACATTGGGTTGGGATGCTGGGGTTGTCTTTACTCGTACAGCTGGGCCTGGGTGCAGGGGGCGAATGTGACAAACTCCTCATCCTTGAACCACAGGGCAATCTCCATCTTGGCGTTCTCGGCGGTGTCACTGCCGTGGATGATGTTCCTGTAGAGAGACCTCAGGTGGTGAGGCTCAACACACACACACAGTATAGGACGTTTTGCTTTGCTTGTGAGGACCTGGGTGCTTTGTACAGGACCTTATTAGTAGAGGAACATTTGAATGTGTGTGTGTGTGTGTGTGTGTGTGGGTGGGTGTGTGTTTGCTTGTGTTGTTACCCCACCTGCCAATGCTGATGCAGAAGTCTCCGCGGATGCTGCCGGGCTTGGAGTCAGCGGGGTTGGTCTCACCCAGCATCATCCTGCCCATCTTCACGATGCCCTGGCCTTCCCAGACCTGAGAGAGAGAGGGTTAGAGGTGTTCACTTTCCGCTGCCACGCTTTTATTTTGACAGAGCTCCCTTATTTCAACGCTTTTATTTTGAGAGAGCTTCGTTGATGTGTGAAGGTGCTGAAGGTCCGAGTGCGTCGTACCATGGCAAACACGGGTCCGGAGGACATGTACTTGCACAGTCCGGCGTAGAAGGGCATGTCCTTCAGGTCCAGGTAGTGCTTCTTCATGTGGTCCTCGGAAGGCTACACACACACAGACAAATACACAAACAAACAGTTATTTATTTCACTCAATAAACAAGTCAGTTAACCTGCCTTCTTAAACAGCTATGTGGAATAAAAATAACCGTGAGATAGTGAACCAACCGTGGCCGCAAGATTCCTGTTCCAACTAAGACAGAGGCCAAATATGTGCAAGTGCGTGTGCATGTTTGTGTGTGTGTGCGTGAATGACTAGAGGCATGCCTATCAAAGGAATTCTTGGCCCATTGAGCAGCTGTCATCTCTTCTACCATGCCTTCATTTCTGGGCTGCCTTGGCTGTGTGTGTTAGACAGTATGTGTGTGTTTGTGTGTGTGTGTGTGTGTGTGTGTGTGTGTGTGTGTGTGTGTGTGTGTGTGTGTGTGTGTCCATCTGAATGTGTGGCATCCATGGCGTCATTGTCCTTGCAAGCTAATGTGTGCGACACAAGCTCATTGAGTATGGCGCATGTGTTGGTGTTTCTGTATATGCTGCACAATCCAGCCCACACATAGACAGGATAGACAGGTGGCTTGCATTTTTTTTTAAATTCTCCAGCCATCATGTCTCTGCTATATCTCGCCAAAAATGTTGAGTAACCGGATCGAGAAATAACTTAGGCAGGGGATTGTAATGTATAGCTTAACATTGTGTTGCGATTTTTCAAAGTACCTTGGTTACCGGTTTTTGATTTCAGTATCCGTTACTCAAATGTGGCTAGCTAAAGTACAGATGTGAAGGAGGAAGCTTTACAACAAAACTGTAAACCACAGGTCTATCTTGTGAGACTAATCCACACACCAAACACTTGTTTAACCTCTTAACTCCCAGCCAAGTTTTGAGAATTACCCTCTAAAGGTAATGTCTAAATGTAGCTGTTCATTACTCAGTACCTGTGTAATGGACACATACATGACAGTGGTATCATTGGAAATGCTAAACCTTGTTCTTCATTTGGATATTCTAATGAATCCACATGCTGGTTATTCTTAATATAAACAAACACAAAATAGAACACAAACGGGGGATCTTTCAGGACAACACCCCTGGTTTCCGTCGCCGTGGTTACCTGAAGGAACTTGGCTGCGACCAGTCTGAAGCCCTTCTGTTCGAAGCGCTTCATGACCTCGCCGCAGAGTCCTCTCTGCACACCATCGGGCTTCAGGGCAACAAATGTACGCTCCATGATACTGGGAAGAAGAGAGGGAACATGTCAGTCTCCCAGAAATGTTGGTGTCCATTTTTTTCGTTTTAAACAACGATAGCCTGATTATATGAGTCTACTTTGACATTAATCAAAGGAACTTTTCTCTTGTTTTGTTCACCCTATGAGACCATCATTTAATTTTTTTATTAAGTAATTGGGGTTGCCGTTCACTGATGACGCAGAGCTGTTTAGCTTTCTATTAAACAGAAGGGAAGTTGGTGTGTGTTGACAGTTTTTTTATGTGAGCATGTGTGTATGCACATCTGAGACCGTGTGGTTGTCCAATTGCTCTTCAAGAAAAATTCAGTAGCCTGAAAATGTGTGCGTGTGTGTGTTTATTTTTTGCGTGTGTGGGTGTGGTTGTGCGTGTGTGTGTGTGTGTGTGTGTGTGTGTGTGTGTGTGTGTGTGTGCGTGCGTGTGTGTGTGTGTGTGTGCGTGTGTCTGTGTACGTGTGTGTATGTGTGGTAGTGTGTGCGTACGTGTGTGTGTGTGTGTGTGCATGCTTGGGCATGCGTGTAACTGCATGAGTGTCATCTGTCTATGCCTGTTTATGCAATGTCACTTCTCCCTGCCGGGCTCGCTGGGCTCTAACAGGTGCAGTGCAGCAGCCTTAGAGACAGCAGCTCAGAGCACAAGAAGAAAATGTGCTATTCTTAGACCTGTCCTCCCAGCCTTGGCACAGCTTTGTGGTGGAAGGCATCTCAATGGACCATTACGCTGGAGGGGAGCGGCAGCTATGCCAAGGCTAAATGTTTTCCAAGACCCCCCCTCGTGGTGTGGCTTTACGCCCTCTCTCGGGTTTCTGCTTGCCTAACAGCTTTAATATTAGCCTTTGTTTTGAAGCCTCTCTCGTGATCTAACAGATATTGTACTGAAGCGCTGACACCGTTGCAAGCTCAGCGGAGCACTTTAGACGTTCCCACCTGTTAATACCGCTATTTGTCCTTTCTTTCTTTCCTAATTATCCAATACAGCACATTTGAAATTCTGCACTTTTTTAGGATTTGAACTTGATTTGAACTTGAATATTTAGTTTGAACCCCTCCAAGTCCAAAGCCCTCAAGACTTAGGAACTTGAACCCTCTTGGGACTAGACGTGTTACTTTAGAAACTTTAGTGCTATCCAACTATTACTAACTATTAGTTATGTAAACCGGGGGAGTTACTTTTGCTTGCAGCCCAGAACTAGCAGCTATAAGTTTACGACAGTATGATGTGGGATTTGTTAACGACTGGAGCCTAGCCCAGTGTTGCTTCAGATGATGCTTTTATTAGAGACCGCCTGCTGGTTAGATTGCTAATGAGCGATGCTAGATGTGAGGCTGATACGCCTCGGTCGACCAAGAACATATTTAAAGGAGGAAATCGGCCCGGGAGAGATGAAAGATCAGTATGTTTGGATCCCTGTGGTGCTCCATCAGCAGCCTTCTGAACATAACAACTAAAGCTGGCCTCAGCATGAACTGATTGTCATTTTAAAGAAATAGTCTGAATTCAACTTGGTTAGGTGTTGGGCTAGCAGGTTAAGTTTAAGTGAATAGTAGTTTTGCTAGCAGGTTAGGTTGAAATGAATAGGAGTTGGGCTAGCAGGTTGGGTTGAAATGAATAGGAGTTGGGCTAGCAGGTTAGGTT
>NC_136944.1:9429328-9441828 GCF_949987615.1 Pollachius pollachius
TGATAACTAAATATAATATGAATGCAATAATTTCCATGGAAATTGAGATCACATTTACTATGACCTCAATTTCGCGTGGATAATCTGGAATGATCTGGAGTGATCTATTTTTGTATCCTTCGGGAATTAAGTAAGTGTAATAGTTTTGAAGTTACCTATGTACAGGGATGTTTTTTTGAGATGATGAGCATCTATGCATTGGTTATCCACATAGAGGTTGCAACTTTCTTGCTGATTTCACCAAAACATAATAAACCAACTGGTATCCCTTGAAACAAATGTAAGAATGGGAGTCATCAGCATAAAGACCATATTTGAGGCTCCAAGCAGAACCAGACGCTGGATATTCAAGACACTTCTATGTATGTGCATGAAATTACTCCTCTAGTTATAGAGTACACAGCACTTTTTCTACCTGCACTCACTACTATTACACCAAATCCCCCTTCTCACCACCTCCATCCCAGCCCTGAATTCAAATCCTTCGCCCTAAATATAACTCTCTTCCTAATGCGGACTGGAAACGCAACTCCCCGGTGACCTCCTTTCCAGGTGTCCAGTTCTTCAGGGGCGTACCGGGAGTGAAATTTTAGTCTAGACACACGTCCAAACACATTTCAATGCACGTACGCAAACACACGCAGATAAACTGTCTGTGTGTGCACATGCAAGAGGTTGTCTTGATACTATATTTTTTATGACAGTAAACTGACTTACTGGACACACAAGATCACTTAACAAAATATTGTGTGGCAAACACCCACAATCCCTAGAGGGATACCACACACACACACACACACACACACACACACACACACACACACACACACACACACACGCACACACACACACTCACACAAATTCAGGCTGGAACAATGTGATTGTGGTCAGACGGTTTTTATTGAGTTTGTGTCCTGCGGTGTGCGAGAGGGGTCAGAGGTCAGGAGGGGGGGTGTCAAAACTTCTCAAGCCAATCCCTGATGATCTCGTTACTTTCACTGGTTTGTTTTACGTTCTTAAGTTTTAAACCGTTCAAATTCAGCTGATCCTTGCATTTTTTATAGGATTCCCCACATGTCAGTACACCAATGACAGGGGACTGTCATGGGACCCGGCTGTCGGCCAGTTTTCCACTGCCGCAGCGGACTAGAACCCGTCCACCCACTTGACAGCTTGGGGTACTGCATTCAAAGTACAACCTCAATATTCTGTGTATGGGTTGTTGACCTAACTGTGTTTGATTTAAATTTAAATGTAAATTATTTTGGGTGTGTAGACAACTGGGGAAGAACAGAGTGAGTTATTGTTTTTATATTTCTGATATTAGGCAGATTTTTCCTTTCGGCAATAACTCCTGTCAGCGATAGTATCGATATACGACGATATGATATTACCATTGCTTAATTAAAACAAAAATCTAAATACAGGCCAGGCTTTTTATTTTTTTGGGGGGTGGGGGGGGGGGGGTTGTACCAATGTTGGGGCGATATGAAAGAAATAGTAATCTTGATAAACACATTCAATTTGACACAATATTGACAAATCCCATGTTTCCTAATTAGTTCCAAAAGTGTCAAGGAAATATGCATATAAATCATTTTAGAAAAAATATTTCAAATCTCATATTGTGATAATTTTTATGGCTTATTTTTCTCATCGCAACATGACAATAAATTAACAGCATACATAACAATATTGTGTTATACATTGGGTGCCGTTCCCCCCTCTCTCCCCCCAGGAAAACCTCTCCTCATCCGCCCTCTGGTCCAATGACAGCTCAGCGCGCATCACCCCTCACGTTTCCATGGTAACGAGGACTTATCAATGTAAACAACCACTTCTGTACAAAAATAAGCAAACAAACCAAAAAATACATCCCCAAGCTGTAGATAGAAAACAAAATAAAAAAGAATAAAGAGATCCAAACTGTACAATTCATGAACTCATAATAATTTCAAATGTCAAACGAAACAGGTGGGAAAAAAACATTCTCTTCAAACTCGAAGGTAAGCATCGCTGTACAATACCTCATTCTTCTCATCTTTACACAAAAAATAGAACAAAAACAGACACACAAACAAAAAAACAACTGTCAAATAGTTCTCTGTGAGATGACTTTGCCGTCCTGTAGCTCATACATAAAATAGAGTCTCCATATTATTTGCTTATTTACAGCATAGCAGTATGTACAAGGGGGAGGGGTTCTGCATTTTCACACAGGCAACACAACGGACAGCCCAACCCAAGGGGCCACCGCCACCTAGGAAGTGGTCCTGAGAAAGCCACAGGCAATATATTGATGATGTCACCTTCTACAGGGATTCCACACTGCCTCTGGAGCCCAACGACCCGTATTAATGAAATCTAGGCTCCATCGCTCTCATGATTTCTTTTGTCTTCTGCGAAATAGAAAAAGAGGTGGTACTGGAGGCAATGGCTATTTTCTTTATGTCAACTTTTCTCCAATGTATATGAAGTTAAACATTTCATTCTGACAAAACAAGCAACTCATTTGTCCCTGATTGTATCAAAAGGGTGAAGCTGCACGAGGTGGGATGTGAAATAATATTTAAATTTCATCACATATTTTAGGGGGAAAATACCATTTTAAGATTAAATTAATCTTGGTTACCCCAGGCATTCTGACTGTAAAACGAGTAAAAGTCAAATCTAGTCATCAAAGGTTTGTGAGAATGTGGCTTTGGTTTAAGGGTTTGTCTGTGGTCAGCGGTCAGTTAAATTCATGTCAAGCAAAAATTATGCAATGGGACACATGATGACAACCGTCCCACCTCTACTGAAACTCTTGATATTAATACTTAGCCCCAATATCAAAAAATATATTATTTCAGTTGCGGGGGAAAATGTTCCACTTTTGCTGAATTCCAAAGATGAGTTAAAGCCTTACTGTTAGATATTGGTGATTGACAAGATGAGTTGTTAAAAATTCTACAGAGCGGAGAAGGATGTGGTGAAGTTCCGAGTGGTGAAAGTCAGGTGATTCTAGCTATTCTAAAATGGAAGCAGATCAATTAGAAACAATATAACTATCTCATTTGTGACATCACAAAAGGAGCAACGATTTCACATCAAGATCTGGATGTCGCTCGCGCAAGCGAGAGCAAACTGTAAAACAAAACGAAACAAAGCAATAATACTAATAATAATAAAAAAGCTGGACTCTAGACCTGGTGGCAGCCGCAGCGTATAGTAAGACGTAGCCGTATTATAACTATAATAACTATAAGAAACAGTTAAGACTGAACTGTGATCAACTGTACACACACAGTACCAATCCATCGAAACACAACTCGAACAAAACACTATTGAAAATCTAATATATTATAATAATGATTATTAATATAGTAAACAAAACATATCTCTCTTTTGCACCCCCAATGTAAGCGAAGCCCTGAGGTGAGGCAAAAAGTGCTTAGTTGATGCAAATACGTTGGCCAGCCACACAGACACGTGTTCGCCTTGCGTCCAGCCAAACACACGGCCTCCAAGAACCCCTCCCTGCAGTGGCAGCACCACATGGGCCGTCACTTTGGAATCCATCTTCTCAACAACAGATTTTTTTCAATTTACCAAAAGCAAGCCAGATTCTGTGATTAAAAAGCAGCTGTTTTCAGACGGGCTAAACTGAAGAAAAATCACTATTCTTCTTGAAAAGGTAAGTAGTTATTTGAATCACACAGTGAACCAAACCCTAAATATCTAATCTTAGATTGTGGAAAAATAGCGTGCTTTTTCTCAGTGTTCTTTCCAATATAATCCAGCAGAGGAACCTTCCAGAATATACTGTTACAATACAATATACAGCCTTGGCCTTAGCCAGGGCAGTAGCTGCTGCTCAATGAAGAAGAGAATTAGCTTATAACAATAGAAACCGCTGTCTCATTAAAATATACTTTGGTTAGGTCTAGCAATGTCCTGCTTCCTCGTATCACACATGGGGTAGCAGGACGCTGCGAAAGCTGCTAATAATTTAATGTACACACTTTCATCCCACCAACCAATGAAATGCTGAGAGCATCATAATGTCTACGCATCATCACGCAACACTGTGGTCTCATATGTTGAGTTCATAGAGTAGGCCTATCCAAGGTGACGGTAGGTTTCTTTCCATTAGTTAACTGAAGGAATATAGCATCTGCCGCGGATCCACCGCCATTTTGGATCCATTGCTCATGCTGTCCATTGTTAAATCGTTCCATTGCCACTACGATGTAGCCTGTGGCGGCACAGAGTGAGCGGCAAGGTGCATGATGGTCCGATGTCTTGGGTGTTTACAGTTTATCATCGTCATTCATGTACATGCAGATTTAAAGACCACACAGTGTACTCATTCATAACCACTGAGTGTCATTTCCAAGGATATGACGTATGCTCTATGTATCTATATCTCTGTTTTTGAATGGCAAGGGGTGTTTAGTCAGTTGCTTTCAAGTCAAATATCTCCTGTTGCCAGTACATTTTTGGAAACCTGCCAGTTGGTTGATTTAGACAAACCATAATTCAAACCATAAATTCAATTTGTTGTCTCATACAATCAATTTCTAGGCAGATGAAATTCTTCACAAGAACATCCAATTCATCAAATAACTGCCCATTGTTTATACTCACTTCAGTGCAATATGTCGATTGAGATTGAGTGTAGAAACGCTATGAGCAACAGTTGAAGCGGAAACCAACGAGCCCTATAAGAGGTTAATGTTCATTAGGCGGCCTTTCAGATTGTCTGTGGTCTGATTGGTCAAGAGCGGAGGGGATCGTGTTTGACACACAAAGCAGGACGAGGGCATAATAGTCATACTCTTGCGCAATCTCTGAGTGTTCTGTCCTCTCTTGGTTAACTTTCTCCTTTTAAACACGACAGAGCAAACAAGTCCACTTCTGTCCGTCTCCCCCAGCTCTGTCTGTGTTTGTGGAGTATCCCGCGTAAAACGCAAAGACGGAGACGTCTGGTACATGTATGTTCTTCTTCCAGAATGTTCTTCGGCTCCTTTGCGCGAAAGAGTGACCGTTGTGAACCGAGTAGAATCAGCAGTAGAATCCATCCTCCCGACTGGGGTTCCAGGATAATCCAGATAATCCAATTCCGTCTTTTAGAATTCCCTAGAAGATCTGGAAGAGGACGTTCAGGTCCAACAGAAAACCTTGTTTCTGTGGATAATGTCTTTAGGGGTTCAATGTTCTTCCATTGAGAAGTTTGCCCGGCCCACTTGTAGTGAGTGCAGCCACACCTGTTGTGTTATTCGGTGGTGGTGGTGATGTTGGCGGTGGAGGTGGTGTCATCCTGGTCCAACCACAGGGGTTTGAACCAGGGGTCTCTCTGTCTTTGGGGGTTAGGTTTTCTGGCCAGCAGACGGACCAAACAACAAAAGCAGAGGGACCGGACTGGCAGTGTTGACACTGAACAACTGCTAACTATAGCGGAGAAAGAGTGTGGTTGTGTGTGTGTGTGTGTGTGTGTGTGTGTGTGTGTGTGTGTGTGTGTGTGTGTGTGTGTGAAGAGAGAGAGCGAGAGAGAGAGAGAGGGTATTGAAGAAATAAAGTGGGTGGGGTGTGTTTTAGGAGGGAGAAAGATGATGAGATTCTCCCCCACTATTGCATGTGCGTGTACAAGTGTGTGTGTGTGTGTGTTGGAGCATGTATGTGTGTGTGTCTGTGTGCCTGCATTCATGTGTGTGTGCATGCGTCTCTTTAGCTCAACCAGCTCACTGTGCCACACCCTACACGTCTCATCCCTCATTCCTTCTCAGGCAGCGGGCTCCGTTCAAAGAGAGAGAGAGTTTATCCGCCGGTTCTATCCCCAGAGCGACCGGACGCCGGGCCCTCTCCGTCCCCAGCCCCATGCCGGGGTCTATGTGTCTTTGGGCTCCATCTTGCAGGACATGTCGAAGAGAAGGTTCTGGTTGTCAATCACCTGGAGCTGGCGCACGTACGCTTTGGTCTGGAGGTGGGAGGGGGAGGGCTCCGTTTCCATGACTACCACCATGACGATGATGAGGACGATGAGGATGATGATGATGATGATGATGATGATGATGATGATGATGATGATGGACGGGCCGTGGAAGGGTGGAGATGATGGGTGGGGGAGAGACACAGAGAGAGAGAGACGTTGGTCAAGATGGACAGGGAGAGAACGTCACAGGGAGGGAAGGGTAGGGGAGTAAGAAAGGAAGGTGTCAGATATTTCAAGATGTGAAAGATAACCACAAGGTGGAGACAAATCCCTTGATAATGTCTCGGTGGGTAACTTGTGTGTGTGTGTGTGTGTGTGTTTGTGTGTGTGTGTGTGAGTGTGTGTGTGTGTGTGTGTGTGAGTGTGAGTGTGTGTGTATGTGTGTTAAGGTGTTCAGGACTCACAAAGTTTCATTACTCATATTGAGCGGATCGATAGTTTCTTCTTTGTCTCCTGAGACTTCTGTAGAGTTTTGCACATAATTTTAACTTGTATCTCTTTTGTCCTGCACCTCTTCTGTGACACCCACATCTATCATCTGGTATAAATAAACCACAGCTTATCTTAAATAGGCCGACTCGGCTTCTGCAGGTTCGCGATGGAAATGGCCCACATTCCAGCGCTTTACAAAAGCTACCTCCTCTCCCTTCCCGGCTGAGTTATCAACCTAGACCAGACTCCACAGGATCCAGGTGGGGTCAGGTGCTCTGGGATCAAGCTACATCCAGGTGGGATCAAGCTACAGCATGCTAGGACCCGCACGTTCTGACTGGCTACATGTCATTAGCATGCTGTTTACGTGTGAGGTGACGGCATGCATGACGCTTGCACACACAATACTAGTTCATGTCTGTGTGTGTGTATTTGTGTTTATGAGGCTTTGTGTTTTTAAGTGTGTGTGTGTGTGTGCGTGAGTGTGTGTGTGTGAGTGTGTAAGTGAGTGTGTGTGTGAGTGCTTACCTAGTGGAGTGCATCTGTATCGCCTTATCGTCCTCACCATCTCCGCTACTTTATGCTGCCATGGGGAAAGGATTGAGAAGAGAACAAAGGAAAACAGTAAATCCATACTGGTGTACTGATATCAAATACAAGGTTCTGGATAATAAAAAATAAATAATTCCTTGCTTAGTGAGGACCTTGTTTTGTGAGGATCTTCTCCTCCATGGTCAGTATAAGAATATATGATACATGATATATGATATCATATTATATATTATATAATAATATGTCATATGATATATTATATCACATGATCTATGAAATGAAATGTCATTATCGGGCTGATATATGATATGATGAGACTATTTAGTGAGTAAAGGCAATAAAGTGGCACAAACTAAATTATCTATGTATTTTTTTGGAAACATTATCCATCCGGTTGTGTTGTGTTTTCAGCCAATCATTTGGCTCACTCACCATCTTCTCGAAGTTCACCATCTCCCCGTGGAACGTCTTGCAGCTCTCGTGGAGGAAAGTCAGGTCTAAAGAAATTTAACAAAAGAACCAGAGGGATACAGCTAGAGTTCAATAAATGAATAATCTATTATAATGGATTAAATATTTACATGGAGCTATGCAGGATATTCGAGGGGTATACGCATACTATATAAACATTATATTTATGTTTTCGTATATATTTTCTTTCTATAGTTTACTTAAAAGGTTCTAACTGGTTTTAAAAAATATTGAGAGGCAGAGGCAGAAGAAAGTGAAAAAGAAACATGTCCATATGACCAGTACATAATGCCTGTTATTTAGGGCGTTTTATGAAGAGGATAATCAAACACCACAACACTATATTCCTCATAGTCACAGCTAGGAGACGAAGGGAGCAGATGGAGAGAGAGAGAGAGTTTTTTTCCTCCTCCAGTTGACCTCATGCTGAGTATGTGCATCCAGGTTTGTTTTGTGTATGTCCAGTAGTGTAAGAGTGTGTGTATGTGTATGTCCGTTTTGTTGGTGTGTAGCTTTCATGCTTTCTCACACTGAGGACTAGAGAGGGACCCCTGATGGGTTCAATTAGTGTGAGCGCAAAAGGAGAAAGATCAAAACTAATGAGTGGCGACTTTGAAGTAGCCGCATATAGGTGTGTGTGTGTGTGTGTGTGTTAGTGTATGTGTGTAAGTGTGTGTGTTGGTGTGTGTGTATATATGTGTGATGTTTTTATGGGACATTCCAGGAATGTATTTGTCGTGTTTTAATGGCGAACGCTGGACATGGAGCACAGACACACACACACACACACACACACACACACACACACACACACACACACACACACACACACACACAAACATGTACAGAATATGTGTGTGAACATACCTTAGACAGGTTTGAAAAGGTTTCAGTGTATGCATCATTGTACTTTTGTACTCTTTGTGTATATGCTGAATGTGTGTACACATCGTTATATATATATATATATATCATATATAAACCAGCTGTTTAATACTGTCTGTCAGTATCCAGCGTTTGTACAGTCTGTTTGAGTAGTGCTCTGGGTATTCTACGCGTGCATAGCTCTCTGGGCACCCTGTGTGTGCTCTAGTGGACATTAGTTCATCCAGTGTGTGGATATGTGCATCTGCTGAAGTGTGTTATTGTGACACGGAAGAGATAGGCCAGAAGTGTTAATTAGCAAGGCGGAGCTGCTACGAATCACCTGCTAATATAGACACAACGCCAACATACGGCTGTGTGTGTGTGTGTGTGTGTGTGTGTGTGTGTGTGTGTGTGTGTGTGTGTGTGTGTGTGTGTGTGTGTGCGTGTGTGTGTGTGGTGCGTGCATGCGCATGTTTCACATCTGTTCGGCACCTGGAGGGACTTTCTGATAGTGAAAATAAAGAGAGAAAGAAAAAAAGAAAGAGAGAAAGAAAGAAAGAGAACGAAAGAAAGAGGAGAACCGCAGGCTAGTCCACTGTATTTACTTGTCTGAGCCGAGAACCACAGGCCGACTGTGTATTATAATAATACAGTAACGTTTAAAAATAATCAAGTGAGGTCATGTCCAGAGCATAGTGTTATTAGGCTTGAGTGAAGGTGTCCATGTTTATATAAAGATCACCCATGTATTGTGTATCTTTATTAGACCCTATGTGAGTGAAGGTGTGTGCATTTGTGTGTGTGTGTGTGTGTAGGTGTTTGTGTGTGTGTGTGTGTGTGTGTGTGTGTGTGTGTGTGTAGGTGTGTGTGTGTGTGTGTGTGTGTGTGTGGATGTGTGTCGGGGCTTGTACATACATGTGAGTGGGTGTGTGTGCGCGTGTTTCGGGGAAGGTACATACAAGTGCATGCATGTGTGCGCGTGTGAATGCATGTAAGTGTGTGTCTGTTTGTGCATGTGTGTACCTTTCAGGAGCAGTGGTGTGAAGGGGATGAGTGGAGGTCGAAGGCCAGCCATCAGGTCTCTGTAGGACTTGTGGTTCCTGGAGGGGTCCTGGTTGAAGAAAACACAACACTATTTCAAATACTCAACGCTTCTCGAAAGCGTACCTGTTTTATCCTTTAGCTCATCTATTTCCTTTAACTGTTTATTGTGTATTCAAAGACTTTCCCAATGGTATGATAGAACGTGATTACGTTTTTCTCTGTGTCTGTCCAGCAAACGGCAGATTTGTTTTGAAGAACAATGTACTTTCACTCCAAATTTAGGTCCACCCCATTGAACACACATAAACTGACATACACAATGCTGACATGTTTAAAATAACATGGAATTATAACACAAATTGCTTCTTGTTGTCACATGGGAAAACAGTATAGAATAACACAGTAACACAATTGCAACGAAATAGGATTACTGATTAAGAATGTAAATTCCCCAGTTAATCCCGAAGAACACTAACATAGACAGGTGTCCGCCCACTTACCGCAGTGCCCTCAAACTGCTGAAACTGCTTCCGAAATTTCCCTGGGAGTCCCTGATGACGAATGCAAACACACACACATCATTAGCACGCAGCCCAGGACTGAAAAAAACATCCCGACACATTAAATTGATCTAAGTTGACTGTTGCCCTAAGGGAGGTGTGCTGTTCTGAACAGCTCTGATAGTCTTTCCAGCTCTGACAGTCTTTCCAATAACTCGATACATATAATAAATAACGCCTATTGTAATATGCTTGTGTCAGATGTGGTCGTAAATTGTATTGATATGTGTGATTGTACATTTAAGCTTGGAAGTGTGGGCTTGTGCATCCATGCCCGTGTTTTAGTGTGTGATAGAGGTTGTGTTGCGTGTATGTGTGTGTCTTATGTGTGTGTGTGTGTGTGTGTGTGGGTGAGCGGGGTTGCATGCATGTGTGTGCATTTATGTATCTGGGCCTTTGTGTATGTGTGTGTAAGTGTGTGTGTGCATGCATGTGTGTGTGTGTGTGTGTGCGTGTGTGCTTGCATGTGTGCATGTGTGTGTGTGTGTGTGTGTGTGTGTGTGTGCGTGTGTGCTTGCATGTGTGCATGTGTGTGTGTGTGCGTGTGTGTGTGTGTCTGCGCCTGTTTACCTCCCAGGTGAGCCGTAGCCGGCTGACTGCGGGGTTGTCCAGCCCCAGAACTACTGCCAGGAACGACAGCAGGTCCTGCTGTTGCTTACACCTACAACACAATTAGATTACGACACATTGTTATTACGACACAAACCCTAAGAACCAGACTATATTACATAATTTAACAAACATAACTAGGCAACATTTAACAAAATGTAAAAAAAACTGGATAAAATGTACTTAAAATAAATATGATTATATTAATTATATTAATATAATCTGTAGTTGAGTCAAGCTGAGAAGATTACAACAATAACAGAAAATTCCTTTACATTTAAGAAAAATAACTTGAACATAAATATATGAGGATAACCAAGAAAATGTTCCACAAGATGACATGTTATGATTTGCCGATGAGTTGGCTGAGATTGGCTTCTCAATAACAATAGCGACAGCATTGGTTCAACAAGCCACAGGAGCCAGGACCTACAGCGATGCGATCTTGATGAACTTGCGCAGTAGCTGTACTCTCTTGGGCAGCGACTGGCACTGCAGGATCTCCGTGGCCACCCAGTGCTGCACCTCGCTGCATCGCTGCAGTACCAGCTCCAGGTTCAGGGGGCGCCAGCGAGCTTGCTCCCCATGAAACACGTAGCAGACAAACTCCACCTGGGAGGGAAAACAAGAATGTTTACAAAAGATCCCAACAATTGATGTCCAATTTTCGAAATATGAACCAAATTGTGAAGGTGATTACATATAACTATACCAGCGGTAGTTTCACTTATACCACCAGTAGTGAAACTACTAGCTACCAGCTACTAACTCCTATGTTCCAAAGATGGACTACTGAAAGCGCATCTTAAGATGCTTATTACCTTGCAGGTGTATGCAGGTTATTTATACGTGGGCAACAAACAGTTAAAACTGGTACTTCATTAACAAGGATGGAATTTCAATGAAAAAATATATTTAGGCTCCCAGGTAATAGGTGAAACTAAATACATGTCCCATTGAGAATGGTTTGCTCAAGCTGACCCTCCTGTCAACTCATATTCATCGACATGAATCCAAATTAGTATGATTGTATGAATAAGATCAAGTTTATTGTTTGTTTTTCGCTTTAAATGTTCATGCCGCTAGGAATTGTGGGATGGCATTATCTATTTTATTTTGTTTAAAGGATGTTCCAGTGTACCCTATGCTAAAGAAGATGACAAGGAAGCTGAAGCACCTTTCGTTAGCATTTAGAGAATTTCTACAGCAATTATCATGGCTGCCACTTAGATACTTCCGGGTCATTTCAACTTCCTGAGCAAGGAAGATTATTCAACAGCATCCCTTGTCTAACGTTTGTCCTTTCAGCATTGCCACCAGGTGACATGCATTAAGCAAACGAGGGGAAGGGTCTGACCTCGTGCACGCAGCTAAAGAGCTCCCAGTCGAACACAACGAGCTGATTGGCCACCTCCTCCGCTGACATGTCGTGTAGCTTGCTGTCGCCTGGCGACCAGTGGATCTCCTCAGGAAGAGGAAGCTGGAGGTTTGTGTGTGGGACGGGTAAGGAAGGGGTGGGTGGAGAAGGGGAGAGGGAAGATGGTGGGAGCCCGTCAAAGAAAAGACATTGGCCTTGATCTTTGAATCTTTTATTGTTATTATTAACCACTTGTGGTTCAGCGCATTGGATTCGAGAAATATGCTAAATAAATGAAAATATATATACAATTATTATTAATAAATGTATATCTTCCACTACCAATCCTTCCAAAAGTGACTGGATTTACAGTCAGCTCATAATGGAGAGAACACGAAATTAATCTCTCACCAGTGTCTCCAGTTCAGGGGGTTCACACGCAAACAGGTGTGTGTTCACACCCAGCGTCGTGAAGACCGCCTCATCACTTGGCCGAAACACTGCCTTTTCTGAGCGCACACACAAAGAAACAAACACACAAACACACAGACACACACACACACACACACACACACACACACACACACACACATACACATACAAACAAACACAAACACAGTTAAGTCAGAACACA
>NC_136944.1:9446828-9451153 GCF_949987615.1 Pollachius pollachius
CATGAAGTCATCCAATAGGGTCTCTGCAGAGAAGAGAGGGAGAGAGACAGAGGACATATTTAGAGTGTTTAGTAGTTTCATCTACTAGTTTCATCTGACTTGTGCAAGCAACATCTTCATCATGTCTTTCAGATTCTTCCATTTGTTCAATGCAAAACAGATAATGCTCAGAACTTCTTCTTAAAGGCTGATTAGAAAATATATAGAAAACTGTGAGAGAGAGAGACATCAAAGAGAGAGAAAGATATATATATATATATATATATATATATATATATATATATATATATAGAGAGAGAGAGAGAGAGAGAGAGAGAGAGAGATCAGACATCAAAGAGACAGAGAGAGAGAGTGAACCAAAGAGTGTTGGCTGTTAACTGCTTTATGTTCCAATGCTTTGCATTAATCTCCGCTACATCACTTATTTCTTGAAAAAGTATTTCAAACACGGATTTCCAACTCCTTCATGCCATGATGTTATGGCAATCAGTCTAATTCTTGTTTTTGCCACTGGGCACAGCTAGCTGTTGAGAAGACTAGTAAAAACCAAACCTATCAATCAATTGTTGGGTACCAGGTCCTACTCTGATCACCAAGGAAATTAACTTGAAGTGCAGCTTTTCGTTAAGGAACACACACAGACACACACACACACACACACAACTGGGTCGACCAGGTGGTGATTTCACAGTAACAAAATCTTTATATTTATATCCACCTCACTTACAACTCCACAAATGGTGTGTTTCTGTGTTTGCGTTTGTGTTTGTTTTTGTGTTTCTGTGTGTGTGTGTGTGTGTGTGTGTGTGTGTGTATGTGTGTAATATAAGGAATATAAGTATTTCCGATTGTACATTCAATATAAATACATTCAATTACATAAAAAATCAGTAAATTAACATTCAAACGGCTTCTTGAAAATAAAACCACTAACAAATTCATCAGAAGAAACACTCTTCATGTACTGATGTTTAACTGAGGTAGCTTGGCTTAGCACAAGAGAGCCTGTGGAGAGAATGTTGACCACGGCTCCCCTTCACATAATGACTCTCCGCTCATTAAAGGCTGCAGGCTACACAACTAGCGCCAACGCTAAAAACAAACAAAGCAAAGCCTTCAAATTTCGAGAGCTAAACAAAAAACCCAGGAAGCCGGGTAAGAGACTTGACGACTGAAAACAACCACAGAGAAAAATGTGACCTAGCGCTATTTTTGAGTGACGCATAGCTTTGCGTGCATTTTTAAACACTCACACTAATACATAAACCCACACAAACACAGCCAACAAACCACTGAAATAAGCAAAGATTAAATTGATTACTGCGTAAAAAGAGGTAGAATACAGCTTCATCCTCATAGCTAGCACTTTATGGAATAAAGGACTGAAAAATGCTATGAGGACTGCCAGGGCAGCAGTCCAGCAACCTTAACTCCTAATCCACTGCCAAAAGCTAGTTCTCTCCTGACAATGTGATAGACAAGTGGCTATGATGTCGGCTTTAAAGAACTGGGTACAAGGGACCGACCCTGGGGAGCTCTGACAACATGCAACACAGGTGAACATACATCCGGCAGAATCATGTTTTTTGATTGTCCTATTAACAGTTTCCTTTGATGTAATTTCCTCCTTGTGTAGAGCGTTTGTGTTTGAAGGCTGCTGCTAGATAAAAAAAACATGCCTTGCCTTGGCGTGCCTAAATCACTGATATAGACTGGTGTTTGTTCCACTGTATTCTCCATTCCACACCTCTGCACCAAATAAAGGGCCTACATGTATGGGAAAGAACTGCGATTTCAGACCCAGATCCCTTCCACCATCTTCATGACTGCCTGCGCCCTTCATCTGAAAGGAGTGACGGTGTAAACCAAGAGCATCAGAGACACTCTACACAGAGGGTCCCTGCTCTTTAATGAAAGCCATGTTGAATAAACCACTCCAGAACCCATAGGAAGTAACCCCAAGAAAACTGTCTCTGTCCTTCACAACGTATATGATAACAAGTCAACCCACCAAATGGTCAAGGCCAACTGACCATCTCAGTAGGAAGATCTAGAAATGTCTAGATCCAGATCTAGAAAGGGGGTCCCTAAATAGAGTGAACCAAATTCACACAGGCTAACACAACCTCTCTGGCCTCGTCTTGGCATATATGCTGCTGCAGTCTGGGGGCGTTTTTGTGAAGTAAAGTTATATTTTCACACCGGACATATTGATGTGATGGGGGAAAGGAGCTGAAGGGACAGGAGAGAATAGAGCAGAAAGATAGAGCACAGGGGAAGAGAAGAGAAGAAGGGAGGAGGGAAGAAAATCCTAATAAATGGATATCACCTCTTGCAGTAAGAGGATAAGGTCATCCGAGTTGCTGACACAGCACGTATACCACATCATGCACACATAGCACCAGCACACACACACACACACACACACACACACACACACACACGCACACACACTCACTTGAATATATAACTATTCTGAGAGCAGCGGCAGTGGTTAGAACATGTAAGAGCGAGAGAGAGGCGGGGGAGAGCGAGAGAAAGAGAGAGAGAGAGAGAGGGGGAGAGAGAGAGACAGAGAGAGAGAGAGAGAGAGGGGGGGGGTGGGAGGAATAAACACATACTGCAGTGGGCGTGTCATATTAGGGCCCACCTCTCTGCGGGCAGTTACCATGGATACACCATGTTGTATGTGTATCTGTGTGTGTGTGTGTGTGTGTGTGTGTGTGTGTGTGTGTGTGTGTGTGTGTGTGTGTGTGTGTGTGTGTGTGAGTGTGGGTGTGTGTGTATGTGTTTGTGTGTGTGCTTGCGTGTACGTGTGTATGTGTGTGTGTGTGTGTGGCCATGCCAGGAAGTGCAAATATACAAAGAGAGAAAGAAGGAAAGTATGAATGAAAGAAGAAACGAGAGATGAAAAAAGTAGGAAGGAAAGTGCATCGTAATTATTCAAGCAGTAACAGTAAACAATTTAATTTCACACAGAACCAAAATGTGTGGTGGGCTGTAAAGTGAATCCTATGCACCAAAGTGTGTGCACAATAAGATCACGCAGCGCTTATTAAATTCAAGATTCATGCAAACAGGCAAACATAAAGATGTCCAATCGGAGGCGGAACAGCAAAACAGAGCAGGGAGCGAAGGAAAGTGTCAAGTGTGAGAGGATTCGACGAGAGAACGGGAAGCTGGGGAACCGACACACAGCCTGAGAGTGGGTGAAGGAGAGAGAGGAGGGAGGGAGGGAGAGAGGGAGAGGAAGAGTGTGAACGTGGGAGGAGGAGAAGAACAGAGAAGAGAGAAGAGAAGAGGAGGGAGAAGCTACTGGAAGCCAGTCCGCACTCCATCCCCCTCCAAGGCAAGACGGGAGAGAGAGAGACAGAGAGACAGAGAGACAGAGAGAGAGAGAGAGAGAGACAGAAAAACAGAGAGAGAGAGTGAGAGAAAGAGAGAGAGAATGAGAGAGAGAAGAGGGACGAGGAGAGGAAAGGAGAGAAGCGTGGTAAGTACGTAAAATTAAAGAAAGAGCAGATGTCACAGAGGCAGAGACAAAACTCCTTCACACAACATTAGCCAAGAGCAGGCAATGCACGATCTACCACAAGAACAGTCTCTCAACCAAGTCGAGGATAAGGCTGAAGCAAATTAGCATGAGACCATGTCGAATAAAGTAGAGCGATGGAGGAAAGAGGATATCAGTTCAGATGAAATAGGGACCCCAGAGGAAGACTCAGCCCCCCCCACCAGCTCAGAGTGGTTTGACAGGAAAACACTGCCGTCTCTCCTCCTCTCTTCAGGAAGTTATAAACCTCATTCTGCGTCTCTTGCCTCTCATCGGCAGACACACTGAGAACCGCACCAATTCCCTGAATTACCAAACATGACCCAGCTACTTTATCCCAGCGCTACAGCAGACGGGAGGGTGTGACCTCAAGGTACATGCTACCAGCGTAACTATGGTCAGAGGCTTGTGCATAGCTGGGGATGCTAGCTGGCCGGCTTGTTACAAAGCTAGCCAGTTAGCATCGAGCTAGAAAGCGAGGCAGTAAGCCATCTATTCCAGTGCCTGTTTCTTCATTTTTGGCAGATTGGATTATTGGGAGTATGATAAGATATGGAAAATAAACCGTTTGCACTCATAATAAGGACAGAATTCAACAGGCTAGATATTGATTTACTTTTTTAACACTAAATTCAGATCAATGCTGAAGCCCCTCTAGGTGAATGCATGGGCAGAAAAGTCAAACAAATAAAAACTGTTTAGGATCTGATCTACTTAAAAGGGAAACCATCCAATAACAGACCATATATCACAAGAACAACATCACCAGACC
>NC_136944.1:9451353-9461353 GCF_949987615.1 Pollachius pollachius
ACAGTGCCTCACCGCTTAGTATGTGTGTCCTGTCGCAGCATGTCTGCGCGTGTGTGAGTGTGTGTGTGTTGGGGGAGTGCGTGCGTGTGTGTGTGTGTGTGTGCGTGTGTGTGTGTGTGTGTGTGTGTGTGTCTTGGTGGATGTGTGGGGTTGCATGCATCCGTGCGTGTGATTTCGTTACAGGTTTACTTTGTCTGCTCCTTGTTCTCTTTTACAATCTCAGGAATGATATGTTCCACACCTTTAACACGTCAGCAAGTGTGTACACACACACCCACACCCGCAAACACACACACACACACACACACTCACACACACACACAGCGACAGACAGAGAAAGAGAGCTTAAGAAAAATAAAAAGAGAAAGCCAGAGAGACTTAAAGACATAGGGAGAGTAAAGGAGAGAGAGAGAGAGAGAGAGAGAGAGAGAGAGAGTGAAGGCATGATAATATTATGGGTGGCCAACCGGACGCCACCGATGGCATGAACAGTGTGATGAGTGAAGACAGACGTCTGGGCCCACGGGAGGATAACTAAAACACACACGCTCACAGAGATTACATAGCAGCGATGCATGGCTCAACAATGATTTCTTACGGTCGCTGTGGCATGTAATGAGTAAGCAGACAGGAAGTCTGTCTGGCTGACTGCACACACACAAGCCCGCACATACACACATACGCGCACACATACACACAAACAAATGCACACAGACGTTTGGGTTGCAATGTCTGGGGTTAATGGTCAGTGACTTAGCATATATAAATAGAAGAGAAAAGATACAACTGTGTCTTTTTGAACAGGTATAATGAGGCAGCCCACAGTGCCTTGTGGGTGCAGTTCCGTCGAGATACGATCCTACCAACTGGCGTTAAAAAAGTAAAGACTTCCTGGTGATATGTGCTGGTAACTAGCAGCAACCAGATCAACACAATGCGCCACCTGCCCAAACATTCTGCTTGTTTTGGGGAAAAAAGACGGAACGATGAGTTATGTTATGGAGAGGCTGGTGAGGATGCCAGCGGGGGGGTGTGTGGTGGAATCATCACATATGCGGGAAACCAGGGATGTGCATTCAACCAGCGCATTCCTCTATATAGTCCACAGCCACCTTGTCCTATCATGCACCCGACCCGTTCACAACACCCATACACACACACACACACGCAGACGGACACATGCATGCATACAGCTGCAGGCACCTACACACGCACACAGATTGAAACAGACACGCCACAAACCGAGGCGTACACACATACACACACATGCAAAGACAAACTCACACACAGACCCAGGCACACACATACATATATTCATACATAGACACAAACACACAGACCAACGTAAACAGACACAAACACAGAACCATCCCATCATGTCAAACACCTCCCGATATGTGTGAATGTGTGAGAAAACATGCGTGTGATTTGTGGGGGGGGGGGGGGGGGGGGGGGAGGTGAAACAAGAGAGGATTGAGGTGCTAACCCTAGATATATTTAATCCCCCCCCCAAACACACACACACACACACACACACAGCTCCTCATCGTATGTGATTTCCTCAGGACGACCAGGGTTAGGTTGGTGGGATTTAGTACAGAAAGCATCATTGGATTTCTGACAGCGTTGTTGTTGTTCAGTTTGCACGAACCCTCTGCAAGGGTAAAAATGCGCTGTTATTAATTCACAGAAGAAACAGATATGGACATAGGAGAATATTTATATTTTTCCCTGAACAAACAAAAAGAGATCGGTTCTAAGATTGAACGGATAGCCTGTCAATACCCTTCTTTTTAACTTGTTTATTTGTACCAGGGAATTTGTGTTTTCAGTTGACCATGTTATTTTGTGCTTTGTGTGTCTGAAACAGGCGTGTGTCTGAAAACAGGCGTGTTTCTGCAAGGAATCAACGTGCATAGAACCTGTGTTTGAACCAACAGGGCGCTGTCATATTTCACGCCATGAACAATCTGGAGGGAAAATTAAAGTAGACAGTTGGAATTTGGAAATCGGACACTTGTGTTAAGAGGGAATAGAACAGTAGGGTGCTTTTCTTTCTTTTTTAAGGGCAACATCCTCGGAAACAAGTAGATTCAAGTCTTTTAATGAAAACTCGTATCCTATTTGTGAGAGCGGTGAATCACTGTCTAGTGAAACATGGACATGCCGACACACACACAAACGAAGACAAACACATACACACAGAGACACAAAAAATCAGTTCAGAGAGAGAGAGGAGAAGGCAATGTGTGTGTGTGTGTGTGTGTGTGTGTGTGTGTGTGTGTGTGTGTGTGTGTGTGTGTGTGTGTGTGTGTGTGTGTGTACCTTCTGGGGCATTCCAAGACTGTCTCTCAGTATGTGTGTGTGTGTGTGTGTGTGTGTGTGTGTGTGTGTGTGTGTGTGTGTGTGTGTGTGTGTTGTGTGTGTGTGTGCGCGTGTGTGTGTGTGTGTGTGCGTGTGTGTGTGTGTGTGTGTGTCTGTGTCTCTGTGTCTCTGTGTCTCTGTGTGCGTATGTGTGTGTGTGTGTGTGTGTGTGTGTACCTTCTGGGGCATTCCAAGACTGTCTCTCAGTATGTGTGTGTGTGTGTGTGTGTGTGTGTGTGTGTGTGTGTGTGTGTGTGTGTGTGTGTGTGTGTGTGTGTGTGTGTGTTTGTGTGTGTGTGTCTGTGTGTGTGTGTGTGTGTGTGTGAGCCCTTAAGATGAGCAGGTTTTTCTGGACTGACGAGGAGTACATCTTGAGTATACTGTTTGCCGCCTACTCACCTAGTTCAGTAATTGGAGGACTATGGGAACGATGACTAAAAAAATAAGTTGAAATGCCCTGCTCTGATTGGTTGATTGTAGAGTCAATCAAAAAGTGTAAGCAGGTTTACACGCCTCCATACACAAAGTAATCCATGAGCTAAACATTCTCTTGGCTAAGTGTTATTTTTGCTGGGCTGGGCTGGGCTGAGCAATGAGCACTCAAAGCATGCCAACTGTACAACAACCTTAACAAAGCTGCTTTAAAATAAAATGTAAAACTTGTTTTGATTTTCAATTGACTTAACAGAGACCTACCGAGTATGGCTTTCAAAAAGTGTGTTGTCGTTTGGAAATATCAAAAATCAAGGGAGTCTGACAGGCAGCTGACACCGCAAGCTTATATTAAATAAATGACTTCTTCAAGTTTCTTCAAGATGTCTACATTGACAATATGATAAAACAATCACAAAAATACTACACTTCCTTAGGCATACTATTGTTGCCTTGAGACAGATTCTAGGCTATCATCTGATTTGATGTGCTTATGGGATAATGACATCAAAGACATAATGCTATATGTTGCCGACTGTAGCTCCTGCTTCAATGGCTTCGATAGCTTATTTAACCCAGTGCAGAGACAGTCTGAGAAGGCCAGACCAAAAAGAAAGCGCAAAGTCAGGTTCAAAACACGCAAAAAACACTAAATAATGTCAGAGAAACATGAGAGAACTAAGTGTTGGTAAGGGCCTCTCGAGGTACAAAGTAATAAAATAAATAGCCCCAGAAAAATGAGTATATCTCAACTTGTCTCACCCTGCTGTCAGTAACCCAAAGATCAGCCAAGCCAATAGAAGGATTAAGGAAACTAGGAGTTTGTTTTGATGGAAACACAGATAAAAGATGAAGGCAGCCTTACTGCCTTTATTCAATATTTTCCTAGCGTTAAGTCGTGTCTGTTTGGAGGACACACGCAGGTAGAAGAAACCAGATTGTTGAAAAACCCTTTCAGAATAAAAGCACCCATGTAAAGGCGTAGGCTTCCTAGTTATAGAGGGAATGTGTCAAAGTGATAGGATGCAGATGATGAGGCATCGTGAGTGGGGATGTCGGTATAAAAAGTCAGAGGAAACTTCTTACAAAACTTTTAAATATAAACTCAGTGAAATTCAGAGTGCCATCATGCTAATTCCTCAAAGCTAATTTTCCTTTGCATAAACGGATGATTTTAAATGAGCACAGAGGTAGAAACCTCAACGTAATAACATTAATTTGAAGGAATAGCTCAATAGGAGCATTTGAGTATTTACTTTTGTTTCTCTCTGGGTCTCTCTGGAAGATATAACTGCAGCCTTTATGTATCATAAACCATGCTATCAAACATTTTCCCATTTAATTTTATTTAATGAGGAATAAGATGTACAGATGTGTGCGTCGGCCTCATAAACATAGAATACAACCAATACACAAACATGATTATAAGCTAGCTACGCATAAACACTAGGTAAGACGGAAAAAAGTTGACCGATATCAAAGTCTAGTTAATGTACCTAACAAACCGACAGATATATAACAAAGTCTAGTGAACATACCTAAGAAGAAGACAGATATATATCGAAGTCTAGTGAACATACCTAACAAGAAGACAGATATATCTCAAAGTCGAGTGAACATACCAAACGAGAAGCAGATATATATCAACGGCTGGTGAACATACCATACCCGAATCCATCAGACAGGCCAGATGGATTTGAACATTATAATCCAAACACTTAGCTTGTCAAAATCAATTTAATGTCGGGGCTTAGATTTTAAACAGGTAGGAAAAAACTTCACCAGACCGAGCCTGAGGCGGTGCAATTAGAATTCACGAAGAGAGGGCAAAAGGCCAAAGGTCAGAGAGAGAGAGAGCGAGAGAGACCAACAACGGCCTCTGTTGCCTTGGTTGTATGCATCCTCACGGGGATTCCTAAGAATGGTTGACGTTTGGAGATAGAAGACAACAGGCCAAAGTTAGACAAAAGACAATGGCAACAGACCAGTCTAAAGAACCTGCCTCATTCAGGCACCTACTAAGACATACTGAAATATAACAGCCAGTGGCCAATTGATGTTGCATAAGCTGCAGTAGTGTTTGTTGGTTTGGTAACATGTCAAACTGTCGTACACGCACGTTTGGACCAATTTGCATATAAACGACTGATGCTTTGCGTGGATGAAAAGATAGGTAACAAGCATTATGTTTTATTTTCATTTACCAAGAACAATAATGTCAAGCCGGAGCTTAGCAGCCTTTAACTGATATTCTGTACTTAGTTGCACTTAAAATATTAAAGAAGCTTTTCATTCCTGACTAAGTACTCTATTATATTATATTATATTATATTATATTATATTATATTATATTATATTATTGTAGGTATGACTTGTCTATCCTCATCCAGTTCAACCTGTAGACAATATATAAAATACTCCATGTTGTAGTCCATTGATTCCTATCCCCGGTCAGTAATACTGAGCCAGCCAGTGTATTTAAGGGCAGATCGATGGGCCATCCGTGTGACTGATGTACTGTGAGGGCAGTCAAAGAGGAAATATGCCCTTATAAAACACTTTATGAGCACTTCTTATTAAAGGTTTTATCAGGGTAGAGACTCTTCCTCTCAGCTCTGACAGCTGGCATGTGGATGCATGGATATCATTCACTATCTAATCAAACCATCACCGGTTTGTACAACAAATGTACCCCTAAAGCAATTTCTCGAAGATTCAATTGTATTTTAAAAGGCTGGGCCAAGAGCAGCCTAACAAAATTATATTAAATGAGATATCACATCCCAGCGCTTAACAATTTGAATAAAAAAATGAATAGCCATCCTATAAAATACCATTGACGAGAATTTGCAAATGAAGGTGATAACACTGTCAATATATAAGTGAAATGTATGTTGCTTTACATGGTGAGCCTGGGCATGAGGGAGGGATGATCCGCTGGACACAGGCCAATCCTGGAATGCTGCATTACTGTTGGCTCGCTGCCTGCTTACCGCCTGCTAACCAACTGATTAACACGTGCAGGTGGCATGGTTGTCAAAGAGACACGTTTTTAACATCACCAGACTGAAGCGGTTTGAAGTCGTCTTTTACTGATTTGGGATTATGGATATGTAATTTATGGGGATATCTAACATGTGAGGTTTGGCATTAAAGAAACACATATTTCTCTCTCTCTCTCTCTCTCTCTCTCTCTTCCTCCCTCACTCCCTCCCTCCCTCCCTCCCTCCCTCCTTCCCTCCCTCCCTCCCTCCCTACTTCCCTCCTTCCCTCCCTCCTTCCCTCCCTCCCTACTTTCCTCCCTCCCTCCCTCCCTCCCTCCCTCCCTCCCTACTTTCCTCCCTCCCTCCCTCCCTCCCTCTCCAGAACCCAACCAAGCCCGACGCCAGGAGACCTTTGGACCGTGACAACGTGCTGGTCAGTGTGCACGCCCCCCTGGCTCCCAGCTGGCTCCGTGGCTGCTTTTCTCACAGCATGTCTGCTGCGTTGATAAGTCTATTACAGAGAGGGCTAGGGATGGGCAGAACTCCTGGGTATTACAGGCCACGAGTCACATTTGACCCCCCCTCTAACCGCTCAACCCCTCCTCCCACCCCAACAGTCTACTTGTACATAACAGTTCCAGTGGTCAAAGTCTGAAAGCCAGACAGCACGACAGTAGCAGCCTGCTCTCAACCTGTTTGGTTTGAGGGCGGGGGGATTGCTCCAAAGCACGTGGGCAGGGCCAGAACTAGATGTGAACACTCCTTTTTAGCACAGTGCGCCTCTGCTTGACCCAGATGCTTAACAAATCAATTATTCAAAGAAGAGATTTCTAGCGCATTGAGATATTGGGGTGATTTTGAGGTTATCATAGAGAGGTTTCATGCTCACATCAATCTCTGTGCCGGCATGCGCTTTATAGTCTCTCGGCTCCCAGAGCCTACTTGTAATGTTAAGCAGAGTCTTCTAAGGGGCCTTGGTGAAACACAATGCTGTTAATAACCTTCAAACTGTGCCTTTCTTACAGACGCCCCCCAAGTGCCTGGCATGGATTTCTTTTTAGAATAATACAGATGTAAAGGTAAGAGAGAAACAGAAGGTGACGCAGGAGAGAGAGGGAAAGAGATAGAGAAAGAGAGAGAGACATAGAGAGAGAGAGAGAGAAATAGAAAGAGAGAGAGACACTGGGATGAATACAGAGAAAGAGATAAAACAAGAGCAAGAGACAGAGAGAGAGAGAGCGAGAAAGACAGAGAACGAGAGAGAGAGAGAGAGAGAGAGAGAGAGAGAGAGAGACAGAGAGAGAGAGAGAGCGGGAAACAATGGGACGAGAGACGAGAGAGCGTCCCAGGGACTGGACCAGAGAGAGAGAGTGATAACAAGCCAACAGAGCGTCACACCGTGCCCTTCTGCCACTGCATCTGCATGGTAAACAACACATTGTATATTATCATGCCAGAGAGGAACCGGCCCGCACGGTGCCTGAGGACAGACACCAGAGCGCTGTGGTCCTTCTCTGGGACATATCAGCCCAGATCACGCCGCCGCGCCATGATGAGTCCATGAGGCAAAGACCTGCAAACCCGCCTAGCATGTCCTCGCTCGCGCGCAGGGCCGTGTCCCGGCAGACAGAACAGCCTGCACTCCCTGGTAACAAGGAGTGCTAGCGTGAGAGGCCGTCGGACGCAGGCGCAAGACAAGAGGCGGGAAAAATCGCTGTGTGTGTGTGTGAGTGTGGGTGTATGCGTGTGTGTTTTTATGTTTTTGTTTTCAATTTTTATCCCAAATGAGATTCTACTTCGAAGACTATACATAGAAGACCATATATCATTTTCTACTTGGACTAACAGCCCAAAAGTACGGACTTGTATCCCAGATGTCCAGCTCCTAATCTGCCGGTATCCTTGAGCAGGATGCCCACCCCCGACCTGCTCCTTAATGACATAGATCCGAATGCAAAGTGGCTATGTATAAAAGTATCAGCTAAATGACTGGATGGTTAACAGCAAATCAATGATATATATTGATCCTCGTCCTCTAATTTGTTATCATTCCTCAATTGGCAATGGTCATCACCCCAGTCCCAAATCATACACAAATTATCACTGCGCTCACGACATTACAAATTACAGCGGCTTCCTGTATTATTCATGGACATGACCAGCAAGCTACATTTAAGTCAGGAAGTAGTTGGAGGAGGACTTCATTAGTAATTAATGGAGGGTGTGTGTTTGTTTGCGTGCGTGCGTACGTGCATGCATGGATGCGTGAAGCCGTTATGTCTATAGGTTACTCTCGTTTTCGACCTCTGTCCATCCATTCTGCCTCCATCCAGATGAATCCCATAATTAACTTAATTATCATGATTAGCAGGAGGATCGTTTTCTCAAAATAGCGTCTTTGTTTTCTCCTTTTAGCTCTGAGTGTCACATGTCAGGCTTTGGGTGCATCGTTTCTTTACAAACTTGATCCACTGGAATGTAACAGTTCACTGTCCATGCAGGGTTTCAAATGTCAACCATTTGGACCGAATGTGTTGACGTCTATGGTATACCACACAGGAATTTGGTTCCTACAAACTCAACCTAGTTGACTGTGGACTGACTGACAGCGCTAGACCAGAGGAAAACACATGCGCTCCCATCTGCATGGGATGGTTTGTCTTAAAGCTTAACTCGCTGGCATTTTAAAAAGGGGAGCGAAGGACTTGTGTTGTGTTGAAGACGGGAGTGTTATGTAACAAAATGGTTGGTCTTAAAATGCTGCCTTCCTCACTGCTGCAGGAGAGAAGGCTGTGTGGGTGTCTAGGGTGCAACAAGTGCACGTTCTGTTGTGCGCACACACACACACACACACACACACACACACACATACACACACACATACAAAGCCACACACATGCATAGACTGACACATGCATGCACACACACACAGACACACTCTCGCCCCCACACACCTGCAAATGCAGACAAGCACACGTACGCAGACGCACACTCTACTCTATTCAACACAATATTCAATCAAACTGAATATATCCAAGCATGTAGGAATGTGTAAAAACGTACATATACAAAATATGTAGAAGCTGACAGTAGCAGAGACGGCCCCGCACACACCTCCACACCAACCCACACACCCACAGTAAGGCAGAGCATAAACACACAGAAATATGTGCATACATAAACACAACAACAGCATCATTATAGAAGGTGGATGTTTTGTCCTGTAATAGTTGAGGAGCTAAGAGGCATAAACACGCACCACACACACACGCATAACACCCTTTCTTCAGGGCACACTGGTTTTTCTCTAAGAAGGCGGTAGTTATGTAACCACTGCATACAGGCCGGCAGAACACACACACATACATACACACGCACGCACGCACGCTGAAGGAACAGCCTGTGTTATGGTGACTATAGAATGAATATGAAATAAATATACATATGGACATGTTTTAGGTGAAGAGAATACTCCTTAACCAATACATTGTAATTAACAACTAATTAACCTGAGTGCTATAATCCAATGAGATTTTCCAACCATCATAACCTCTGTACAACTGTCTTTTTGCTTTCTTCCCTCGTTCTCTTACAAATATGCCCTTTATTACATGACAAAAGTGTCATAGAAAGAACATGATTTAGCAATTTGTCTTGATCTATTTTGTTTTCTTTTGAGAAAATCTCCTTTAAATTACCCCATTACCATTTTACGAATGACCTGCTTATAAATACAGGGGATTAGCGGATAGGAGGATTTCAACCACTGCATTAACAACAGTGTGTGTGTGTGTGTGTGTGTGTGTGTGTGTGTGTGTGTGTGTGTACATGTGTGTGCGTGTGTTTGTGTGTGTGTGTGTGGGGGGGGGGGGGGGGTGTTTGCGTGTGCGTGTGTAATGCTTGTTTGTGCGTGCGTGCGTGCGTGCGTGCATGCGTGTGTATAAACCCTCACCTGTACAGTGCCCGTAGCGTTTTCCAGCCACGCTGTCGAGCAGGGTGAGGGTCAGGTTATCGGGGGTCTCAGCGCTCAGAGGACTCCCACTCCCTCCCCCTCCCCCGCTCCCTCCCCCTCCGCTGGAGGCGTCGGTGACCAGGCTGGCCTCGGAGCTCTGCTCGTCGCTGGAGAGCGACGGGCTGCGTACGTCCCCGCCTCCACCTCCACCAGCGCTGGAACCACCGAACCCGGGTCCTCCAGAGCCAGGGGCCATAGCGAGGGTGGC
>NC_136944.1:9466353-9521353 GCF_949987615.1 Pollachius pollachius
ACTACAATCCCCATGCTATTATGAACCAGTCACTGCTATCTTCCTCATGCCACTATTGGGCGTCTGCTACTAATAGCCTCATGCTACTACTACCTCCATGCTATTACTAGCCCAATGCTATTACTAAACCGGTAGCATCTTCCCCATAGTACTACTTCTTCCGTACGTCTACTAGCCTTGTGCAGCTAGTGACCTCATGCTGCAACAAGCTTCGTACTGCTGGGGTCATCCCTATGTTCCCCAGGTCCTATGTTCCCCGGGTGCAAAGGGTTAGGGTCAGGTTTAGGGTTATGGTTAGGGTTAGGGTGAGGGTTAACCCTAAACCTGACCCTAACCATAACCAATCGGAGGAGTCATTCTAACCAATCACAGGCGAATCAGAGGCGAAAAGGCGGTACTTGCCCCTGCCATCCTACGAAAAAAAGATTTGCTCACAGGGTCCTATGTTCCCCGGTCACATACAAAGCGGGGAACATAGGACCCGGGGAACATAGATACGCTCCCGTACTGCTACTAGTCCCATGTCTGGATCAAGGACCAGCAAAAGGAGCGAGTGTGGTCTCTGAGTAGTGACTTGGATCTCTACAGAACTTTGCATTCGCGCAGAAAGCCACTGTATGATTTGGCCTTAATGATGTGTGTTGAAGATATTGATGTCAATTCCTGAACTTCGCAACCCATGATTAATATAAGGGACCTTGATTAACAAATCCATTGATTTGTTATTTTTCATATGGTTCCAGTACGCCTGTCCATCTGCTTATTGAAGTCCCTCTGTCCGTTTGTCTGTCTGTCAAAACAATTCAGGGTGTACTGTTTATCTCTGCTGAATACAATACATCTACTATGACTGTGTTCATGTGCTTGTGTAAGTCAAAATTACAATACCAGATACTATAGAATCTGGCATTCAGGGTCTAGCGTTCAGGGTTTTTGCAGTGCGTCACTATGATGCTGACCATTCACCATCGCCACCTGTCATGGAAGTAGAACAGTAAACATGCGCCACATGTAACATGCTTCCGGCCCAAAGGACATCTGGGGTTAGAGTTCACACACACAGCTACGACCCGTCTCAGTGACGCACCCGCACCGACGATTGGTGAATAATTAGTGAATAATTGTTGAATAATTGGTGAATAATTGCCGCTGGTTTGGATCATCTTGGAATACTGAGAAGAGGAACACTGTCATTGGGTTAACAATGACATTTTTTTCTTATTGTAACTGGCCGGTGCCTGGGGGATGCAGTGATATATTCCATATTCTATTTTCTTGCTCCCCCGTTACAATACAGTACACTGTATACAACACAATACTATATAATGTATATCGTGCCACTGTTCCATGTAGGATATACTGTATGTGTTTCTGTATCTGTGCTATGGGCCAGTTTATTTGAATTGGGTGTGATATGAGAAAATGTGCCAGTGAGACTCCAAGAAACGTCTTTGTGTGTGTGTGTGTGTGTGCGGGTGTGTGTGTGTGTGTGTGGAGGTTTGTCTTTGTGTGTGTGTGTGTCTGTATGTGTGTGTGTGTGTGTGGAGGTTTGTCTTTGTGTGTGTCTGTGTGTGTGTGTGTGTGTGTGTTTGTGTGTGTGTACACGTATGGGTGACAGAATGGGTGCTTACAACTGCAAATACTGAGTAAGTCAGTGCTGGCTCAAGTGACACTCAAACACATGACACATCTCTGCATCCACTCACACACAAAGACACGCACACACAGACTCATGCATACATTTTTCATGTTGTACTGCCTGCACATCAGCACATTTTTCAGTTCATCAAAAAGGTCCAACACATATACTGTATGTAGTATAAAAATACGAACACACGTACACACACACACACACACACACACACACACAAACATACATATGCACAAAGAGATAAACGCACACGCCAGACACACAGTGGATGGGGATGACATCATCGCTCTGCTCCGTGGCTCCCTGTGACAATAGAGCACATGCACGCCTGTCTCACCCTCAACATACACACACGCAGGCACGAACCCATACAAACAAACACACACACCGCACACAGGCAGGCAGACAGACGAGTGCATGGACACACACACACACAACAACAACAGACACACACACAAAAATAGACACGCATACACGCACAGCCAGGCATCAACACTTACACATACACACACGTACACACACACACAAAAACAGACACACATGCAAACATAATTAACCGTGCGGGACACTGTGCCTATTCACTGCATCACCGCATCAGTGATCCAACCATCCTTGAGACTCTATTGTACTTTCCCTCACTACATTTCTTGTTTTATTTTGTCCATCACAACATTCACTGTTTTGTAGCATAAACACTAGCTATTGTTTTTCCATAAATGTATGTAAAAAAGTCTATACCCAGATAAATAATGACTATATTGACGTAATATATTCACAAAATAATATACGCATAATATAAAATACCTCCCGTGATCATGTAATTCATTTTCTTTCTTTTTTGGTCATTTTGTTATTACCAAAATCACATGCGCAGCACAAATACAACACCACTCACAAACAAAGAACGAAACAGCACATTTAAGAGCATTCAAGTGTGTCAGCAACTACGCTAATTATCTCCTTTAAAAAGTAAAACATGACATTGATAATGTTGTCACACACAGAGACACACACACACACTCACACATACACACAGAACCAGCGTTTAGACATCTAAACAAAGCCTTCACACATGCAGACAATAAGGCGTTAGAATACATTAAGACACAGAGCTGCAGACAGCCAGAGAGTCAGGAAGTGTGTGGTTGTGCGTATGTGCGTGTGCGTCTGCGCGTGTGTGTGTGTGTGTGTGTGTGTGTGTGTGGTTGTGCGTATGTGCGTGTGCGTCTGCGCGTGTGTGTGTGTGTGTGTGTGTGTGTGCGTGCGTGCGTGCGTGCGTGCGTGCGTGCGTGCGTGCGTGCGTGCGTGCGTGCGTGCGTGCGTGCGTGTCACTCTTTGTGTGCGTGTACACCGGGGGGGGCATAAGTGGGGAGCCAGACGGGTAAAAACAACAAAAGCAGAGTGGCTAAAAGGGGGAGGGCTAGACGAAGGGAAAGGGGGAGAAAGAGAAAAAGAGAGATGAATGGATCCAAGTAACAACATGACATCATGACATGCAGGAAGAACAGACGAAGAAAGACAAAAGAGAGAGAGAGAGAGAGAGAGAGGGAGCGAGAGAGAGAGAGAGAGAGAGAGAGAGAGAGAGAGAGAGAGAGAGAGAGAGAGAGAGAGAGAGAGAGAAAGAGCCAGACAGCAAGAGAGGGAGAGAGAGAGAGAGAGAGAGAGAGAGGACCAGGACGGTGCTCTGGAAGAGGTCAAGGCTCTACATATAGAATGAAAGTCAGCAGATGGGGCCAGAGAAGGGGGGGGGGGGGTTGAGGGCTGACGGGCCCCACTTCTTTAGTCTGTCACCCCAACCAGGGCCCACACCCACCCAGCCACCCACAGCCCCTGAATGCCCAGGCCTTTGTTCACTGATGTCCCTGTGTGTTCTCCCTGTATGCCGGTTGGGGTGGTCTAGCGCTTGTTTGCAGGGGCTGGGGTTTGTTTTGGGTGTTGTTGTGGAGACTGCATATGCTGTGCAATTATGTTTCAGGGGGAAAAGCCTGAGAGGAAAATAACTTAAATGTTTATTTTGAATAATATTAATCAGCATTACTTCTGCAAGTATCCCACTATTGACATTATTATGATTATATTTAGTTATTAGCATTACTATTATTAGTAGTAGCATTAGTAGTAGTATTCTGATGAGATATAGAAAGGAGTAGGAGAATTTGCTAAGAAGAAGACGAAAAAGGAAAGTTCAACACAGGATTTCATCATCGCATCATGGTTGTTATTCTCTGTTTTTGCTGGTTTTACATCCATTGATGTCCGGTACATTTACACTTCACCCTCTGTGTTAGATCGACACAGTTTAAACACTTGAAGAGATTCATTTCAAACTGGGTTTGGAGTACAACAGCACCTGTCCATGCAAACTCCCCCACCGAGAGTCCTCGTAAACCCTGTTTGCAAACGCTTCCTCTAAAAGTTGAATTACATTAATTAAGGATCAATGTAATCTTTAATTACATTAATTAAATGTTTTTCAGGGTTGATTGGAACCGCATTAAAAATAAAGTGATCTGCAGTGATGTTTACATCCACTGAAATTAAGTAAACATTGTAAAACCCTAAAAATAAACATGCATAACCATATCAAGCAAAAAAAAAGACAAATTGCAGCACTGCTGACACATTGTGGAAAATGGTGAAAACCAAACACTCACCATTGAAATATATTGAACTGTTTAAACCTACAAGTGGACCCTATTTAGTGGAGTGGAAGCCTTTCTGGTCCCGCTCTCATCTTCCCTGAAAATGTGCAGTTAACAACCTTTATTTAGACTTCATCCAATCTGTTATGGGGGTAGTTTGATTAAAAACAGTGTGAGGAAGGAGTCAAAGAAAAAATGAGCAAATTCTCCTATGAGACATATGAGGCATGGATGTATAAGATACAACCCTGTCGAATCCTCACATCCTGGATTGTCACCCTAGCAAGTAGCGTACATAATAAACCATTGCAGATGTAATGATACATCTTATTTGGAGATATGTCCACCCTGGACAAGAATATAAATATTGAAAGACAACTATTTCCTGGATGGACGACTCGACACGATGCATTTTATTCTTGACTAACACTCTCGCACAAGCACATCTTTTTCTCAATTGATTAAATAACTGCAGTTTCAAGGTGTATTTGATTGCGTCATGAATGAATGAAATGAACTCTTAAACTGCGTCAAGGTTAACACATAACCAAATAATCACCATCAATCTCCATACTTCCGCCTTTCACACTTCCTGGCCTACCCTGCCTGACACACACATACACACACACACACACACACACACACACACACACACACACACACACACAAAAACAGCAAGGACGAGGGTGCAAGGGGCAGACCACAGAAGAAGGGAGAGCTGAATGGATGCTTAAAGTAAATGCAAGGCCAAACAAGAGGAAGATAGAGAGAGAAGAGAGGGAGAGGGATGGAAGGGCGGGAGGATAGGAAAATTTGGGGGGGGGGGGGGGATTACTGGTGGATATCATAGAAACAGAAGGCAGAGGACAACTGTATGCATGTGAGAGGGTGCAGGACAGAGAGGGAAAACGAGAGATGGACCCGAAATATAGAGTATAAAGAAGAGAGAGATCTAGGTACCAATGTGAGGGGAGAGGGGGAGAGAGATGGAGGGGGAGAGAGAGGGAGAGAGAGAGAGAGACATAGAGGGAGAGAGAGATGAGAGCGACAGAGCGATAGAAAGAGGGCAAGACCAAGAATCACAGAGAGACCGAGAGGGGGGAAAAGAAGGAGAGAAACTGGAAATTAGACAGATAGTGAGGTAGAGACAAAAAGAGAGAGAAAGGGTGCGAGAGAGAGATGAAGGAACAGAATGAGAGGAGATAAAGAATGGGGATGGAGAGAGAGAGAGACTAACATGGGAAATGGGAGCAAGAAAAGAGGTGAGAAAAAGAAAGGATGACGCACACACAGAGAAAACACACTGAACAGAGGAGAGAACGGGGGAGTGACGGCGGGAGAGAAAGCAAAGGTGTTACATCACAGATACAAGCCCATTAGAAAACCAGTGGGCTCTGTTCAACAGCAGCGGTGATTTCATGTCCCTAAATCAACATGGTTATATAATCTGCTTTCGAAGTCTTGAAATGTCTCCCTCTCACACGCACAGTGTAACACGCTCTCTCTTTCTTTCACCTAGACTCTTCTCACGGATACACAAACTGGGCTACACAGGGCACTTCCCCAGCCAGAATGCCACTGAGCATACAGACCATTTCTGCTCCTACTGATAAATGTTTTTTCATCATTGTAAACCATATATAGAGGCTAACAAAAAGTCTCAGTTTATAACATTACGGTAGGCTGTATGATTCTAGTTGACCAAATGAGAAGGATTAGTAAGCTTTCACAATCTATTTGAGAAATCACTGCTTAAACAATTAAAGCAGACACACACACACACACACACCTGCTCTCCTCCGTGAATATTCATATGAGGAACGGCTGGGGTGTTTGAAAATGACTAGGACCAATGAGATAGCAGGAATGGCTTTCCTCTCATGAATATTGATTACCACCTGCCTGTTTTGTGTCTTCACATTGACAAACCAGCCCGCTCCGCTGAATGGTGGCAGGTTAAGACCGTTAGATAAAGTATTAGCCTACCTCGGCTAGGGGAACATCCGAGTATTTTTGTGCGCTGTTTGTTTTAGAGCCCTATGTTCGGTAACGTCGGGAAATAAAAATAGGCCTATACATCCTGCATGCAATTAAATCATGATTATAAAAAAATATGGATTACCTTAATGTTCATACATGTTTAGAAATAAATAAAAAAACACTAATGGCAAGAGGGTAGAAAGTGCCGATTGGCTTGGTCTACATACATTTTTTTTTATTTATAGGCCTACATCGTTTACGACTACTTCACTGTTGAGCACTGGTGACTTTGTCATAGTCGGAATGTATAAAATAGATGTCACATGGACACATTATATAGGCCTATGGGACGCCAGTTAATGTTAAAGATGAACACATTTTTGTTCAGAGTAACTTTTCATAAAAGCTTTAGATTTCGCCACAAGAGGGCGCTCTAGCAGTGAGGTAGAGCAGTGGCCCAAATACCAACATTACTATCTGCTGGTAGGTAATAGTCGATTTGGCAGCGTATATTTTTATAGTGGAACACTTGAAAGCACCATTAAATGTTAAATATATTAAGAACCTTGTATATTTATGCATCCTCTTACTTCAGGTAATCATAGCAGCACAACTCATAAAAGCACAACAAATACATTAACCAAGTTCTTTATTGTTCTTCTGAATGGAAAGAAAAACTCACAAAACAAAAAAAGAAAAAACATGTCACCATTAGGAACATTGAAAGGGCTATGAAAGAACTGTTATCACAGTGAACAAAGTCTTTTCAACTCAAAGGTCAAACAGCTAACAGATATGTCGTCAACACCAGCACTGTGTGCATCATAGGGTGTTCCAATCCAGGACATTCAGAAAGGCATTGGATTTTGTTAGAACAAAATCAGAATATGTGCCAGTGCAAAAAACAAAGTTTGAAATTGTCTTTTAATTAATCATCCCCCTATGTCCTGAAATGGAAGCAGAACAAAAGCATGCGCTGTCCTGTTAGATCAGAAGCGTGTTTCTTATATAAGGCGGATTACAGAATGCTACCAGTTTGGTCAACAGAAGCTGATACACTAGGGATGCACGTGTGCGTTAACAGTCCTGAACCCTTTACCAATAGAAATGCATTTAAATTTTCCTGCAGTATTCAATACAAATGGTCTCCACTAGGCACACATGCATATCAATCAGCTTTTACCCCAAACCGTTATCCACTGGCCACTAAATTAGAAAGCACCCTGTTTGACGAAAAAGACTGCACACAACTGCTGCGAAAGCATAGGGAAGTATATTGAAGACAGACTGAAGAAGCATCTTGTTTCCACTTTTAAAGGGTGTATTAGATTAACAAAAAAATGTTTTAAGCTCTTTATCATTTGAGCATCGCCAGACCTTATGGAACATATCCTAGTCTTGGGAAAACATGCATCTATGTTAACTAAAGTGTGGGGTCATTGATGATTTAGAAGACACACCTCCGGTAAATACTAGCAACTCCATTGTAATATTTGAATGTCCGGTGTAATAACTTAACATTAGCTGTAAGCCCCATGTTGCTGGAAATAGGCGCAAAGGAATAGGAAGAGGTCACCTGTACTTGGTACACTTATCAGTAGCAAGCTGTGATGTTCTTTTAATGGACTGAGAACAAATAACGCATAACGGGGAGAAATTCTAAATGTCATTGCATCACATGCATTCATAACCCAACACTTTTCTTACACAAAACAATCCAAAGACCAGGTCAAGCAAACCCCCCCTTGGTGTAGGTCACCCCTAATGACCAAAATAGAAAATACAAAGTGACAGAAATTAAATTAAACCAAGAGCAACCAAATAAGATCACCATGAAATCAAAGGGTGCCTTGGACTTGTTTATTGTCCTATTCAATGCTTTAGCTCATAAAACGAGGACGACAGTAGTCTGCCCAGGTTTCTGACACATTCAATTCGAGTTGAGTTGGAGGAGCCAGTAGCAGTAGTATAACAATCGTTCCCAGCTTCACTTTGCCTCCATCAACATTCTATATACAGATTTAGATATGTACAGCAACATTTTATATATATGTATATACACACACGACTGCTGATATTAGCAATGAATCATGTACCACTTGCACCATTTATGATTGACTGACACAAAGAAATCAACCAGATGACACAACATTGAAAAAAGTAACATGTAGTCTACATACCAATTCCAAGCAAATAATGGATACAATTATGAACTTAACGTGCAACTATATCAAGACAATAGGGTTTTTCTGATCGAGTCTTCTCTAGTTTGAAGGGGGGGGGGGGATTTGTTCTCAAGTCCCAGGCTTAAGCAACTCTAACACAAATACCATGTGACTCCAAGGAAAACTACAGTAGGTGACATAGGATAGAAAGGGGTACTCCTTTTTCCTTCCATAAGAAAATGAATCAGCCAAGGGCAGAAGCAGACATGAAGGTAAATGACAACGTTTTAAAAAAGATAATGACCACTTGTATTCATTCAACAAGTATAACTTTATATACCTGGGTCTCTCGTTAAACCCTCCCTGTTATTGCCAAAATAACAATTATTTGATTAGTTTCTGCCTCTTTAAAATCTTGTTTTATACAATAAACGGAATATATTGAGCTATATATTGCGGGCTGCATGCCTTCACAGTTTGCAAAACCCCATGTTAAATATTCAGAAGATTATTTTATGAGAAAACATATTAGTAAAAGAGTTACACATCAGTCAACACTCCAACACCATCAAGAACAGCGGCCTAGGCGTCTGCTACGGACTTGGATTTGAACACAGTGTGAACGCCTGACAGTCCTCTCCTGTGCAGCTAAATGCTTCAGAGTGGTTTCTAAAGGGTTGTTACGTGGAGACACACAGCTGGACCTCCATTTGTGTTACATTTCAAGTAGTGAGAGTGACTGACTGACTGCCGCCGCGTTTCAACACACTACGAGCACTGACCCACCGGACATAAGGTGGGCACGTGACAGCAGGCCGCCTTGCTCACTTGCCGTGAACCACACTCCGACAGACAACACTAGACACGTCACCACTGGGGAGCACTAGTCAAACATTTTTTTAAAAGAAAATACACCTTTGACCAAATCATCCGATACGTGACCCCGTCCTTCAACCTCCTCCTCCTCCCCTCGCGGATGTTTCTCTGATTGGTCGATATGGACCCACAACTCCTAAGTCACACTCCCACCCTGCTCCTGCAGACAGAGACACACACAACAGGAAGATGTTAGGGGAGTGACTACCTGCATGCATTGCAATGCAAGACACTTGTGCTCTCTTGTCAAAAACTTAAAACGAACCACAAAGGGACTTCCAGGTCAGACCCTATAATGTGGTATTTTGTTAGCGACTAGATTGTGATTGAAAACAGACTACTCACCAGAATAATTCATTTTTGTGGTGGTTGAGACGGTGGTGGGAAAGACAGAGGGGTACAGGCCGGTTTTGGGGGGGGGGGGGGGGGGGGGGGGGGGGGGTGTCACTCCAAGGCATAGGACATTTCTGGTGGGGGGGGCTTGACGGTGACTGGCTGCGAGGATCGTCGGGGGGGCGAGGGCTTGGGCTGGGCATGCTGCTGCATGGTGTCGTAGTAGGTCACTCCGCCGTACACCTGGGACTGGGCCTGGGGGGGGAGGGCCCGGGTGGGACAGGGGACACCATACGTTACGGAGGAGCCCAGAGGAGACATGGTGGAACAAGGGTAGGCAACCCATTTTTATATAAAGACACAATCTTTATTACGCAATCTCATCTTTGCCTGGTTAACTTCCATGTGTAACGTTGAGGCGTGGACTTTTCTAAATAAAGATGGCTGAACTGAACACAGCATAGCTGATGCAACTCCACTGTAGCGCACGCTGTAGGACCGTAACATTTACATGTTTCGCTACTTTCACATTTCAGGCCTCAATAGTTTCTAAATAAAAATAAAACAGAAAAATCCCACCGCCGGTTATGGTGCGAGATCGGGAGAACACAGCTCCCGCCTTTCAATATCACATCCATTTAAATCGATCGGCGACTGGCCCTGTTAGTCACACTGAATGCACCAGTGACCAGGGGTACTGGTGCATTGCCAGGGTTTGTCATAAATGCATGCACCCCGGGTAATGCGTACCTGTGGGTTGGTGTACATGGCTGGGTAGGGGAAGGTCATCACCCCAGGTGGCGTGTAGAAGGGCGGAGCCATCATTTGCTGGGGTTGCCCCGGCGACAAGGAAACGGGCGGGGCACCGTAGAGCGTGGGGTTCGCTATCGGGCCGGCGGATGGGTGTGGGTGGAGCCCTGTGGGTAGGGGGAGGAGGTAGTGTTTTGCATGAAGGTGGAGGGAACAGAACGGGCAAGACTCATTTGCTTAGAACGATGGACAACGAAAACCCATGATTTAGTTTAGGGTTATCAAGGTGTGCTTTAAGCATTACAAAATGATGTTCCATTAAATCCATGGCCATCTCATGTTCACCTCGAAATCCATCTAATCCCTCATGCCGATTTTCTTCCCATCTAATAGCCAAGCAGGTGACCAATTACTGCACACCATGGTTGGACAGGAAACCAGTGAGTCACCAGTCAGTCATCACCGATGTGATGTTGTGCAACAACATTGATTTTACAAAGAAAGTCTTAAATCAAGAACCTAATTCTAACCAAAAATATACAGCAACTGTGTTTACATCTCCCTTGTGCCAAGTGCTCACCAATTGTCCTGGTTTTACTACACTACCATGCAACACTTTTAAATGGTTGAAACTTCACTGCCACCTGGTGGTCTGGATCAGTCAGCGCCCAAAGTTTTAACTTCTTTTATTCAACAGATAATATGCTTACTTATAATATGCAACCTTTATAACCATTTAATCTATTTGAACTTATGTAGCACTGAACCAAAGCTACAGCAAGAAGTGCTTTTTATTGATTTAAGAATTACTTAAATAACAATCATTTTTCACCAAACAAATGTCAATGTTACTTTACTACTTACTGTACAGAATCTAATACAAATAGGATATAATGCAAGTCTGACAGTCATGCAATTGCATTGCGGTCAATTCTAAATGTGAACATCAATATTTGTTTTATAATGCAACCGGTTAGAGGGTTGCTTGTACAATTTACAGCATAAGCTACATAAGAAACTATTTCATAACCAAGCAAAATCTGTATCTCGACTGAAATGTCCTAAAAGGAATCGATTCGAAGATTAAATGGATTTCTGAATCGAATCGTTTTGGCCCTACCGTAGACCATTGAAAGCAGGGGACAAAGTGAAAGGCTTGAGGGCTTCAGGCCGAGGTGACAGAACTCCACAGAGGGTACTCACCAGGGTGGGGCATGTGCATCTCGGGCTGGACCAGCATGCCTTGAGGAGGGATGGGGGCGGCGGTTTCACCGTGAGCATAGATTGGTCCTTGGTACGACACTGGTGGAGAGGAAGAGACAGCCTTAGGGTCAAAGCGTTGCTCGTCATCGTCGTATAGAATATTCACGAAGGCGTTCAAATGGATAATGTGACTTGAAGCCCCATGGCAAGGTGGAAGTCGGTTGATAGACCACGACAGGTCGGGTTAATTAGGCGCAAGTGCTCATGAAATTTCACTTGCAGTTATAGAGACAGTCTTTCTGGATATTAGAGATTGACCGAACTTGGTCGCTTGGTATGGAGGGAGCTCAAAATGTCTTCCTTTTTAAGTAATAAAAGGTGCTCTAGATAAGATTTAAGAGTAGGGATGTTAACAATTTAACCAAAAACCTACAATAGAATTCTGCACTATTAAGGTTGAGCCCACATAGCTTTTTTTATTTATTTATTTTAACGCTGAACCCAGTGACTATTCAGAGTGTGCTGCACTTTGTGGAGGTGCTCCCAGCACTTCTACTGGAAAATATCAGAATTTTCCAGAAAGGCGCTGTCACTGCTGCCCTTTTCAGGCAACCAATTAAATATTAGATGGGGCGAAAACTGTCACCCTTTTACCATGAAAATGGGGAAACAAACCATTCCTGACAGTTGGTGCTCATGGTGTGAAAAACAAGGTCCAACAGATATATGTAAAGAAAGATAATAGTCCATCATGAGGGCTTTAGTCAGAGAAAGAAAATCGTGGTCAATTGAAATTTAACCATCTCTGGTCAAAAGAAATTCCAAAGATTGGTTGGTAGAGATAAAAAATAAATAAATATATCTGCACATTTTCTCTAGATTAACTTCATCTTCCACAGTGACCTCTATCTGGTAACCGAAATATCACGTAAGGTTTGTTTGGAGGAAGTCAGTGGGTTTCAGATCCACTCTCCAAGTCTCTTTCAGTTTCAGCAGAGCTTCAATGTAAAGCCTGTCAAAAGGTTAAACACGAAAATTGACAGCTAATCGCAGAACACATGAAACAACAAAATGTCAAGTGCACATGGATGCACTTGACATTTGTGCACCGATCTAACCGCCATCAAACAACGCGGGGTTAGAGCGATGGGAGGGAACCAGTCCTCTTACTGGGCTCGTAGTAGTGTCCCTCTATCACCCCGAGGTGGAGGGGCGGGCCGGGCTCGGGCACGGGCCGCTGCCGCTGGGAGGAGTACCGCTTGGCCCTGCTGGCGCCCACCCCCATCTCCTCCATGCCAGGGAACTGAGGTGGACCCCCGGGCATCTGAATGGGGCTAGGGAGTCCTACGAGTGGGAGGGGAAGAGGGTTAGCAGCCTGTACTGTAGGAGTTGTTCTGTACCACGGGCAGACAGAGGGAGGGATGCAGAAGGAGTATTGTAGTGTTGAGACACAGAGACAGGACAGAAATAGAGCCTGACTCCCCTGAAATAGAGCCTTGTATCAAATGTTCCAGCCCATAAACTTATAATCCCTTATGTCTACACCACAGCATGGTTATAGAGAACATTGCACCACCACCACAAGCTCTCTGCAGGCAATCTCCGCCGGCAGGTCAAGTAGTTTGTCATATGAACAAATCCACAGCATCGTGAGAATAGCACCGTCCATTTTCCAGCATGGGATGTATGGAATACAATACAAGAAAATTACAATTTAGCACTGTAGAACAAATTATCTAGATATTTATCTATAAAGCAAGGAATGTGTGCGTGTATGTATACATGGTCTTGGAATTTCTCCTGACACAATTCATCTGCTCTACTTCCAAATGGGTGTGCGTATGGCTGGGAACCAGAGTTCTGAACAGGCTTCTGGCCCACTCGGAACCGGTTTCTGGCCCACTCTGAACCAGTTTCTGGTCCACTCTGAACCAGTTTCTGGTCCACTCTGAACCAGTTTCTGGTCCACTCTGAACCAGTTTCTGGCCCACTCTGAACCAGTTTCTGGCCCACTCTGAACCAGTTTCTGGCCCACTCTGAACCAGTTTCTGGCCCACTCTGAACCAGTTTCTGGCCCACTCTGAACCGGTTCCTGGCCCACGGCCCACTCTGAACCGGTTCCTGGCCCACGGCCCACTCTGAACCGGTTCCTGACCCACTCTGAACCGGTTCCTGGCCCACTCTGAACCGGTTCCTGGCCCACTCTGAACCGGTTCCTGGCCCACTCTGAACCGGTTCCTGGCCCACTCTGAACCGGTTCCTGGCCCACTCTGAACAGGCACTGCACTAGCATAAAGGAAGAATTAAAAAAATAAAGACCCCTAGAGAGTACCCAGTCAGCGCTTCAACACTAAACGGACTCAAAACAAGGGAAGACCAAGCTTCTCGTGGCGTCGCATTTACCTCGGAGTTCGGAGCGCAGGTAAGATGTGGGGTTCTGAGCCCAGTTGGGCCCAGACCGATTCATCCTGGCCAGATCCTGGTCCAGCGCCGCTAGCCCCGGCACCGCCGTCGGGACGGGGCCTTCTCCCGCCACCCAGCTCTTGCCCCCGGTGCCGGTCGCCGAGGGAACGACCCCCGGCGTCTCCTCGACGGAGGCCTGCTTGCTGCCCAGGTCGGCGGGGCGCGAGCGAGTCCTGCGCGCTAACGAGTACGACTTGCGCTCCACCGGCCGCTCGGGGGGCGGCGAGGCCTCCTGATTGGCAGGTGCGGACCTGTGATCCGACGCCGCCGACCCGGAGGACCGATCCGCGACCCCCCTCTGCTCCAGCTGATGATGTCGCCGCGGCGGTGGCGGCGACGACATGCGTCCGCCCGCGTGCGACGAGGCCGACGGCGAAGCGGTGCGGACGTGGTCCTGTTGCTCCCCGCCGTTGTCGCTGAAGATCTCCTCGACCACCACGGAGGGACCGCCCCTCCCGACGCTGCCACGCCCCGTCCGGTTCACCACGCCCGGCTCCTCGTCGGCCAATGAGAAACCCTGCCGGTGGCCGTGGCCCGGCTCCGCCTTGGGGCCCTGCCTGTCTCGCCCGTAATGAGGAGGAGCGTTTGATTCATTGTTCCTGTACTGAGACGGCTGCGGGGCGTTGTGCTGAGACGGCCTGCTGTTCTGGAAGCCCCGGTGGGGCGGGCCATGGTTGGAGGCCGGTGGTCTGCTGGCGGGCGGTGGGTGTTGGTTGCGTTGAGAGGAGGAGGGCGGGAGAGGGGAAGAGGAAGATGGGTGTGAAGATGAAGGAGGCGGGGCTCCCATGCGGTTACTGCCGCCGCCGCCACTGTGCCAAGAGCGGACTGGTCTGTCGCCGCCGCCGCCGCCGCCGCCACCACCACCACCACCACCACCACCACCACCACCACCCCAGCGCTTGTCTCTGCTGGGTGACGTGTCCTGTCTGTGGGCATGAAAGAGAGAGAAAATGAGGCATGGGTAATCCCTGGTTTAATCAGCAGTTTGATCAAACGAAAAGGATATTTGTTCGGTGAATTGAAAGTCACTCTGGACATTTACAGTAGTGTTTGGATAAAGCACCAGACAGTTCTCCGTCATGTCCTTATAACATCGACTGTACAGACATATGCTACTACCAATAATACGTACTTTTGATAGAGCAATTAAAGAAATATCACCCACGACATAAATATGCCCATCTCTTCAACCACCGATAATCTCATGCGACCTTCTGCAGGGCAAAATAAAGTACGCCGGTGCCTTCCGTCTTACCTTGGTCGCCGCTGTCTGTACTGCGCGTCTCGTGTCTGCCGACCCCCGTTCCGGATGTCATAACCGTATATGGAGACCAGTTCATCCCTGCTCTTTGGCGCTTGTTCCTCCTCCCGGAAGCGGTCGTGCACCCAGCAGCCCTCGTCCTTCCACAGCTTCCTGTTACGGCCTTTAGGTCTGAGGGGACGACAATTATATATATTTAACATTTTTTACTTTCGGTCGGTCACTCTTTAATTACAGGCTTTAGTAACAGCGGGATATTCCTTTGGGAGGTTGTGTGGGCAAAATGAGTGATGCCCCAGCATTGCTTGGGTTCTAGAAAGAAAAGCATGTACTTAAGGGAATTGACTTTTCGGTGTGCAATTTGCTTAGACTGGGTAGCCCCGCCAATTCTCCCGCGATTTGAGTTTGCCCTGCAAAAGGGTCTGGAGAAGAGCAATACATTTCTTTCTGCTTCCCATACGTTTTTGTGGGAGCCAATCACCAAGCTGGCTTTACCCCTTGGCGCGCTATTGGCTGGTTTAAAACAATGATGACAGGGAAGCGACGGCAAGCAGCCAATCGCGTACAGAGTCAGTTGAACTAGGCCTGTTAGTCACGCCTCTTGTGCTGAAGAAAAAGACAGCAGCTTCGCAAGACTACAATTTGCTTTGTTATGTTTTGCTTTAAAAAATGACCTAACTGTGAGTTTCATAATCGGCTTGGGCAATGGCAGTATTAGAAATCATTTTCTCTGAGAAACGGGGCACATTCTAGACAGTTTGTCTAGACAGATACACAATATAAGGGAAGAAACTTTTAGCTTCTGCAAACAGCAAGTGGTTGCTGTTTGCAACCACTTAAGATGATCCAAAATAAGTCAAACGAAGACCGCAGGTTAACCAGCAGCTGTCTCATCATACTACTGGCACTGGTGAAAAGGATTTGCTGTAGTGCTCAGTACTGCATTCTTGCTGTTCTGCCAAGTTGAATTGTGCTACGTTTGTTCTATATGATGAAAAGCATGATTCACATGCATTTAAAACGATTGTATCAGCTTCTGATACAATTCTAAAATCCATTTATTGATGCGGGTTTTGTCATACCATGCGTAATCAAACACAACTACGATCTGACTCCACAGATGGGCCAGTGTTTTTCTATTTAATACATCTATTACAATGATGCAGTGGCGGTGGGTCAATAGAGGGCGCTAGGGCGCCGCCCCTCCGTGAAATATTCACTTGAATATATCTGCCAACTATTAACAATACGAAATAAATCAACAAAAATACATAGCGTTTATCCTCGTTTAACTGTGTGATATACTTGTCACTGCCAGCAACCATTTGAATGCATCTGAACGTCAATGATTTGGGCTAGGCTAGTTATTGGTCATTCGAAATAAAGCCCTCCTCCAAGTCAGGGGCGCCGGCCACGTTGAAGTCAATGTAAGCTCGCTAACTTTTTGCTGTCTATCAAGCAGACAGCTTTTCATTGGCGCATGAAAATTCGCCCTAGGGTCGCACCAGTGTGCGCCCCAGGCCAATGGTATCACTTTTCTTTTTTGTTATCACCACCTGATTGGACAATTCAGCGAATCAATCAAATAGGCTACCTCCCTCAGCAGCATTTGCGCAACACAACTACATGTAGAGAAGAGATAGATTGCTAACTAGCAGAGAGTTGTAAGCACTTTCCACCCTTTTCAGTGGAGGAATTGGACAAGCAATGTTATACTTAAAAGGAGCAAGTAAGTTACATATTAATTTAGTCTTTCGGCCTGTGGCATATAAACAAAATGAAGCAACTGTCCCATATCTCTAACCGCATTTAAGTAGACATTGAGAAAAAAAATGGGCGCTATAGGACAGTGATCATGATTTGTCTCAATATCAGAATAACAACAATGGGTTAAATAGCAATGGCTGGTGGAATGGCCATAAAGTAGTTCTGTATATGCAGTGTAAGCTTGTCCAGGCCCTGCAAGTCAGGATGTAGGCTATGAATCTGAATGAATAGTAGATAAATAGGTAGTGGTCATCCCCAAAATGCACCAGAATACAGGAAATCAAATCTATTAAATTCAATTTTTTTTTTATGGGGAGGGGAACCCCAGACCCCCTTGTCTATTACTGTGCCCCACCAACATTTTTGATCACCAGCCGCCACTGCATTGATGTATATAATTATTATTACGGTATATTAAGCCCCTTTCACACATAGTTCCATGTAAATTACTGGGATAACATTTCCGACAATTTAAGATTTACACTATTCGCACATGCAGTTGCTCAACGGGATAGAGTTTTAGGTCAGACAACGGAACTCTTTACTTGCCACTACACGTAATGTGGCTTTCATTCACGACACAGCCGTACAGGCAATGATCCAGAAATTATACGGCCTGAATAGGGAAAATGCCGGAGCAGATTTCCCAGAATAAAGATTCCGGTTCTCGATTCACACACGAGAACCGGAATCTGCTGGAAGTTTGCAGGTTAAGTCCCGCCAGTTCAACCAATCACATGTTGCCCTGTGCCCACCTCTCTTCCTCCTGGGCGTGTCCCCTGACGTCGTGCTCGAAGAACAGCCCCTTCCTGGGGATGTAGGCCGGGTTCTTCCTGTCCTCATCATCATCCAACTTCTGACCCGGCTTAGCCTCTGGATCGTCAGTGGACTCCTGCAGCCAACACGCGTGTTGAGGAACATGTTAGAATTAGAGTAAACAAACTATTCAGTCAACATTTTCATCGCATATATACCATTACATCCCATACATTTCCTCCATCACTTCTCACATCCATTCATTACTTGTCCATTCATCATCTCAAACAGCCTTTATCCGGGAACCTATCTCAATATTCTTTCAATAAAAGTGTTATTAACACCATCGTCCAGCCTTACCTGTCCATCTCCACTCTGCCTCTCTCCAGACCGATCCCCTTCCTTCTCGTCAACCTTGCCCTCCAGCTTACTCTCTTCTCTTTCCTCCCCCTCTTCTTGTTGTCCTTTCTCTTCAACTATTTCTCCATCTTCCAGCAACTCTCCATCATCCGCCAAATCGCCACCTTCGGCCAAATCGCCACCTTCCACCCTCTCTCCACCTTCAGCCAAATCGCCACCTTCCACCAATTCTCCACCTTCTAGCAATTCGCCACCTTCCAGCAATTCGCCACCTTCCAGCAATTCGCCACCTTTCACCATCACAACGCCTTCCACCAGGTCGCCGCCTTCCACCAAGTCGCCGCCTTCCTCCAGGTCGCCGCCTTCCACCAGGTCACTGCCTTCCACCAAGTAGCCGCCTTCCGCCAGGTCGCCGCCTTCCGCCAGGTCACCGCCTTCCTCCAGGTCTCCGCCTTCCTCCAGGTCGCCGCCTTCCACCAGGTCGCCGCCTTCCACCAGGTCGCCGCCTTCCACCAGGTCGCCGCCTTCCACCAACCCTCCACCGTCCTCCAATCCTCTGTCTTCCAACTCCACCACTGCCCCCTCCTCCTCCACCACCAGCACCGCCAGCTGTTCAGGGGCTTTGGTGGTGGAGGTCTGAGCTCGGCTGGCTGAGGCCTCTTCATCACTGTAGAAATCTTCTCTCTCCTCTCCTCCCTTAGAAAAGATTCATACAGCAATGAGGTTTATCCAGAGGAATAAATAAAAGGAAATACAATAATGTGCATTGTGCATCAATCAACATAAATACACTCACACAATCCATAACCAAGCCAGCCAATGTATGCTGATCGTATCTTCATATGCATGTGTGAGGAAACCTAACATTAAGTTAGGTTCCCCTGTTGCCTAATGGAAGAGCTCTTAAGGAGCACTTAAGGCAAGGCCAGATAAACCATAAACATGTGTGTGTTTGTGTAAGTACCTCAGAATGGGAGCCATTCTCTTCCTCAGGATCTGCACTTTCATAGTCAGAGAGCACGGCTGTTGGGGAGGGGGAGGTCAGGGCACAGGGGGTATTAAACAGCTTACTTAAATTAACTATGTGACTGTGCAGCAGGATCCAAAAACTATTAGTTTTTATCAGGGTTAAGCTGGCAATTAATGGATACCAGGGTTTTGACTCAACAAATATAAATAGATTGTGTATCAACACCAACATTTTTAATAGTGCCAAGTATGGAAACTTATACATTTATAGATGTGGACAAATATAGAATATGCTTTAATACTTAATATTGGCATGTTGTTTATATAGGACTGTGGGTGGGATACATACCTTCTCCTACTTCATCTTCACTCTCCTGCAGAGGAAGTAAGTTTACTATTAGAAATATTAAATATACTGAGTTTTGCCATTCACTCAGTCTTTGGCTGTCAACATCTGACTGACAGGTGTTTCTTTCCTGAATCCGTTTTCCTATATCCAATACAAATGAGAAGCATAATGCTTCGCTTTCCCAACAGCTCAGAATTAACTATTTCTACAGATGACCCTCGAGAAAAGTCAAGCATGTTCTCAATTCGGAACTTTGCATTCTGCACATCTGTAATAGGCTTAGACATGAAAAGAATAGGTATTTGGGAAACATAGGTTTATTTCAATCCGATGGCAAATCAGAAGTAGTCTATACATACAACTCCATCTATACTTATAATACAAATCATTTCAACAATAGAAAAAACTGACTTTAACGCTCAATGTTGTGGTTATGAATAGTCTTCATGTAATCATATGTGCCACTAAATATAGGTCGACGGATACTAAACATGGCTGAAAGACAGACTCTAGTTAAATTTACCCATTTAGGTGGACGGCGTACATTGGACAAGTAAGTAAGATTCCCATTTTGTAATATACTCAACATATTTCTCAAAGGGTAACTTGGGATATTGATAGAGAAAATAAGGGGAAGAAATACATCTCACAAAAGTGGGTCGGTATTTATAAAAAAAGGGGGGGGGGAAATAATGTGGGAGGCCAGCTAAATAGGTTGTCATCATGGGGATAGGGCATGCCGGGACCCCTATTCATACTAGTATCCTAGTTCACCACTTCAGAGACGAGACACAAACAAGATTGGCCACCAACAGACAAGGGTCGAAATAAAATACTGAAAATAAAAATAGAATTAGTTGCTGCCAGCCATTGTAAAACATCTGTGTTTGAGACAGACAACCATAAAGGATCTTAAGGAAAGACCGTGGGTCTGTTTAACTTTAGATGCAGTATTACTAGCATTCAGTGGAAGTAGTTTCCGTTTAATCGGTGTCGGAGAGTGATTTATGAGAAACGTGATCTGGACGTGGCAAACTCACATGATGGGGATGTAGCGTGGCCTAGCTCTCCGCTAGAAGCTAAGTAAAGGCTAACATTGGCTCCAACCAATGGCTTACAACGAGCCATTTGAGGGAAACCGACTTCCTATAAAGCCTGCTCTTTTCCAGGAAAGCAGATTAAAAAGTTGACTAGACGCCGTCCAGTCTAACCGGGAAACTTAGCAGTGAGTACAACAAGCGGGCACCCGTTGGACACTTACACATTCTGATTCGGCTTCGGTTTTCGGTAATGTCCGGGTGGCTACCACTTCCACGGGCTCCGGGTCCGTTCCACGGGGCTTCGCCGCAGGTGACCCGGACCTTGGTTTCTCCGAACCCGAACCGGACTCATCGTCCTCCTCGCTGTCCTGGGACGCGCGCCGCCGTCTCCGCCGCCGGTCCGCCATTTTAGGAATTGGAATGTGTAACCGGAAGAACGCAGTGAATTGTGGGGCGAAATAACGTCATGCATTTCCGTTGAAAAAAAAAGCACATGATAGAATCTTCTGGCGCACTGAGAAAACCAAATATAACGTTGATGTTTTATGAACTCGATTTGTATTAATTAATAAATTAATCGTTAATACATATATACAAATTAGTGTACAAATTATTTTGTACAGTGATATAGCATATAAAGTTGCTTACAATCTTGAGAAAGATTAGAGACATGCAATTATGCCAAAATATTGTTGTTTGGGGCCAAAAGAAATGCGGGATGGTTCTATTAAATTGCATGACTTCATAAATATGAACATCTCAAATTGTATTTAGGAATTTATTGGTTTTAATTACCAAAATGTTATTTAGTCAATGAACAGGGCTGTATAACAGTCAACAGATTTGAAGCATTTATTCAGTAAGCAAAAAGTATACACATTCCAGATCTTCCAATGGCAAAAGTTTACAAAACATACACATTTCTTTTACTTGATAAAACAGCCTTCAAAACGACCTTTTCAGTTTACAGTATATCACAACCCTCTTGTGGTAGAAAATAGAAATTACATTTCAAATAAAAATGTAAAGGCAGAAAAACGAACCAAAAGAAAAAGCAGAAAATAATACCCACTTTGTAATGCACATTCGATATGTATGTATGCATCGCTGAATATAGATATACGGTATATGATGTAAATGTTGTGTTTCAATTTTCCCTTTTAAAGTTTGTTTCTTCCATGCATCCGGTTTCGATGTGAAGCCACTTGCGCCAGGTTTTCGGCAAGTGTTTTGTTTGTTTGTGTGTGTGTGTGTGTGTGTATATGTGTGTGTGAGTGTGAGTGTGTCTTTGTGCGCTAGGCTGCAGACAAGCAGGCCTGTCTGATGCTCTGGGCCCAGGTGTTCAGCAACTCCGTCACAGAGTGCTTGTCTGGGAGCTGCAGCAGCTTGGAGGTCATGTTCTTGTGGACTGTCTGCAGGAACGAGTTGGCACCTGAACCAAAGAAGAAGAAGAAGAGGTGAAAAACATTAAGGCTTTTTAGGATCACATACCAAGGTTTACTAAAGGTCCTGCTAATGTGTCCCAAGGGTAGAGTTGGAAAGCGTTTAGGGGAGGTTGGGTTGCCCTCTGAATTACTTTTATGCACTTGTTATGCACTTATTTCATTCTACTTGTCTATCCGATTCCAATAGAGGGATTATCAGTCTACGTCACTCTACGTCACTCCCTGCTCTACGTGCATGTCGTTGGCAGAAAGAGAAGAGAGCGACAAGAGCCGCAATCGTGTCTTGTTGTGCGGTTGGTTGCACAAACCCTTTTAATTAAGACTGATTATCCCATTTATTCTACTTCTTGCTTGCCAAAATAATACAACAATTCAAATACTTTAATAATTATGCTTTTTCTTATTCATATTGCATGCTTATTAAATCTATACTCTGTTTGAGTTCATCTCCCTCAAAAAGTAGTCCCCTTTAATTACGATCGATCAAACAGGTTTTTGACACCTCAAAGGGCATTACCCCACTTATACCATGGTCACTTGCCAAAGAAAAGAAATTAAGATCATTTATTTATATTTTCATGCGTTTTACAATCAAAATATAAAGTTTTTCACATAAATAGGACGGACCGTAGCTACGACTTGGCACGGGAGGTATTCTAGTCCTGAGCTATGAGCTGACGTTATGGATTGTACATATTTATAATTCGAAATTCGTCCAAGCCTTTATACCACAGATACTCTAGGGTCTATGGCATATAACCACGTTGTCTGATTACAGTTTAATTTTTTTTTTTACAATTTACCAGCTCTTGTTTGGAAGAATAATCATTGAGCCATTAGTTTCAATGGGAATCGCGACGGTCTATACTTTCAACATAAAGTGTACATATTTATAATTCGAAATTCGTCACAGCCTTTATATCACAGATACTCTAGTGTCTATAGCATATAACCGCGTAGTCTGATTACAGTTTTATTCATTTTTCACAATTTACCAGCTCTCGTTTGAAGAAAAACCACCGTGCCATTCTTTTCAATGGGAATCACGACGGTCTATACTTTCAACATAAAGTGTACATATTTATAATTCGAAATTCGTCCCAGCCTTCATTCCGAAGATACTCTAGGGTCTATAGCATATAACTGCGTTGTCTGATTACAGTTTAATTCATTTTTCACAATTTACCAGCTCTCATTTTGAAGAATAGTCACCACGCCATTCGTTTCAATGGGAATCGCGACCGTCTATACTTAACATAAAGTGTACATATTTATAATTCAAAATTCTTCCCAGCCTTTATACCACAGATATTCTAGGGTCTATAGCATATAACTATACTATACTAACTATAACTATTAAACTGTATCAGAAAACGCCGTTATTGTGATGCAGTTTAATGTAACAGTAAGCTGACAAAATCACTAATTAACACCGCAACTGCAAATTAACCACACAGAGATAACCATGGCAACCGGTCAAACAAATTTTCTTTTTTGCCATCATTCTGCGCGCGCATCCGCCGTATTGATAAACAAACAATCCCCCTACAGCTGCTCTGCACTGATTGATTGTTAAAGAAAATACTCTTCATATACTGCGCAGATTGTCTTTGTGCAGTGTATTTTAGTCGTTTTAAACAACTGAACTTACATTTATTTGCCTATTGCCTTTGACCTCAAATGTGAAGTGCATCAAGAAGTGGACAGAAGGTGCCCCTAGAGAGAACCCCCCTAGAGAAGTCGATAGTTGTTCTGCCGATTTTGGGTAATTCTCTACTCCTACAGTTTGAGGCATTTACACCCAACCAGGACCAAAGAGTCAGGCATGTATCTGTGCAGTGTGCTACTACTTTTGGAGACCAACCATTTTAGAATAAAAAAAAAAAAAGACAGATTATTATTTTACATGGAAAGTGAATAGGGAAGAAACACTAAAAACATTAACTCCAAACATGAACACCTGAGAGTTACTACAGAGAGTTCTACAAGTCCGCTTTAGAGAACCCCAGAGGCCTAACATTTGGTGTGCCCATCAAGGACCCTCCCTTATGCAATGTGGAAAGTTTGTATGATAGCTACGAAAATTACTATTTTAGCTATTTTTTTATTATGAGTCAATGGGGGAAAAAACACTGACTTCAGCTATTCCAAAGGCAACTCAGGGTTGTCAAAGTTGATACAATATAGAAACCGCACTTAAGCAGGTCTCCAAAAAGCAAAGGAGCTTTTCAGTGACAGGGGGTGCCATAACTCACAATCAAACAAAAACGATCAGCCTCTTTGTTCAATCAATCGCCGACTTAAACCTTGCTACACTCGCTCATTAGCCTCGGTGGCATTGAATGTCGGCATGCTCACGGAATATTACACACACGTCGAGTTGGAGCAATCACATGCATTTTCTTCAGAAAATGCACATGCAGTGACATGTTGATATATCATTCTGATGAAGCACTACAACGGTTTTCCTCATTGCACTGCTTATGGCTCCTCACCGTACTGTTCTCCTTCATCCGCCCAGTGGGGGCTTTGGTCCGGGTAGTCCGCTGGGACACTCAGCTGCAGCGGGGGGACACTGGGCAGATTCTTGTCATCTAAGAAGGTTGTGTGTGTGTGTGTGTGTGTGTGTGTGTGTGTGTGTGTGTGTGTGTGTGTGTGTGTGTGTGTGTGTGTGTGTGTGGAGGGGGGGGGGGACATTTTAGTCAAAGCAACAACTTGAATCAGACTGGACATCACCAATGTGTTTATCCCATGAAACAGGTGTGTATTTTGTTGGGTCCCAGAGCAGTGTCCGGCGTACCCAGTTTGCAGACGAGGTGCACGGCGCCGTTGTTGCTGCAGAAGGACGGGTCCAGGCTGATCAGGAACTTCATGTCCAGGCGCGCCACCTCGCCCTGCAGGATGTTGGGGATGGTCTGCCGCTCGTCCTCGTCTGGCTTCCTCTTACGGCCCGTGATGCTGGGGCCCCTTCAGAGCAGAGGTCAGGGGTCGTTACTTTGGATTCAGGACCCCTATTCTAGTGGGAGTGTTTCTAATGTGTCCCCTAGCGCTACATGATATGAGGGAAACATGCAATATTGCAATGCATATTTGACTTGCAATAAATAAACAAGACTTTTAGTGTGCAGTTCCAATGTGTTATTGTATCGTAATATTAATATTATCGACCAATTTGACAAATGAACACTTAGGAAAAACACATCCTCAATACTTGAATATTGAGGAGGAGGCCAACATATTTTCTAAAATAGGCAGCTTATTAAAAAAAGATGATAAAAAGGTTAGATGCTAACTTTTATGCAAGTTGTAAAGTGTATTTATGTCTTATAAAAAAAGATATCCAAAACGAGCTGATGCAATCAATAAACAAAGTAGCACTCAACATTTGCTGGTAGATTGGCTAAGTAGTTCTGACTGATTAACCCCCCAAAAAAGAATGAATGATAGAAATAAAATAATTTTAATTTAACTTCCATAATAAACTATTTAAGACCTCCAAACAATATTTCCGATCAACACCTGCCTCCAAAATGGTACAATCCACTTACTGCAAAGGCGAGACCCCTTAAAACTAAAGGCGCAATGGTAAATCCTGTCACTCCGTGGGGAAATGAAGGAGTGTCTTTGTTATTGCTAACGGAAGACTGTGGCTACTATTCTAGTTTAACGCAACGGTATGTGTGAATGTGCAGATGTGTGGAGTTCGTTCTTCACAGCGGCTGATTTTGATGACCATGTCTGAGAGAGGGTTTGGCTTCCCTGACACCTATGGTATAACGCTACAGTGTGTGTCGATGTGTGGAGCAAAGTCAAAGCAGTGGATTATTTCGATTTCCAGAGGAGGGTTAAGCTTCTAAGTATAACACCACGGTGTGTTGCGCATTACATATACCTCCCTCATATAACGCTTATACACGACGCAACTAAGCGACTATGAAATGGCTGCAGTGGATCGTCACAAACCCTCCTTCCTCCGAACCCTCAGCCCATATGTTTTCAAAATATGTTCATTCAAATAGCTAGGCCACGCTACATCCCCACCATATTCACTGCTTCCCCACTGCTTCATTTAAATCTCAATGTTTGAAATACCAGCTCAAACAGCAGGTCCTTTCTTTCTTATTTTCTCTATATTTTCTTGAGGGTAGAAATTCCCGCATACAACTGAATTCTAAACTCACTCAATTTTGATTCGATTGTATGCTGCGTATTTGGGGATGCCTCAACACAAGCATGTCACGGCCTCGGATGCCTTCCCCTAGTGTGATTGTGCATGCAACCAGGAACGCTGGAGCCTCGGCCACCTACGTGATGGGAGGCCCGTGGATGGCAGCCATGGCGGGGGAGAAGGTGCGGTAGAGGGAGTGGTTGAAGACGGGCGAGCGGATGTTGGTCATGACGGCGTCCAGCAGGGGCTGGCACAGGTACTGCTTCTTGGTGGCCACGGGTGGAGGGGGCGGGGTCGGCTGCACACACACACACACGCACACACACACGCACACACACACACACGATAGGAGCGCTCGTTCAATATGCCGGGCCTCAGGCAAGCATTGCCGCCGTTTTATGAAGCCAACCCAGAAGCGACTAACATGTAGTTCCTCTAACGGTCCATAGGTGGCCGGGAAAGTAGTGATTGAATTCTTGTTATACAAAGCAAATAAATTAAGAAAGAAATTGGCGAGGATCTTTGACGCTAGGTAATCTTTTATTTATAAAATATATTGTTATATATTCATATATATTTTGAGTGGTCCCATTTGACAGTTTTATTTCATTAAAAAGTAATTAATGATTTAATATTAATGGCTTTTGGCCATAGACTTCTGTGATGGAGCAATACAATTCCCACCCTCAATGGGGCATATACGGAACGTTTCCACTGTTGGTTGCAAAGATCTCAGTCCCAGTAGGCACGTCTCAGACATGGAGGTAATAATTATAAGCAGGTTGGGCCCTTTGACCTTTGAACATTGGACCTTTGAACTGTCAATTTTGTCTCTCCTTAAATAAGTCACTAATGGAGGGTTGTTGACATGTTTGTCAATGCAGTCCAAAATTATAATTTTACAATAAGTTCTGGCAGGATATTCCAGTGGCTTTTACAAGAGGAATAGGAGGAAGGCTCACCACTGCCATGTCGTTCTTTAGTTTCTCCAGGGCTATCTCACATTTCTGTAATGTCTTCAGTGGACACCTACAAGCCAAGGGTGCAAAACAATGAGGCACATTTTTTTGCTTATTGAAGAAGTTCTGGCTGAAATAATCCCCCCACCCCCCCCTTCCAACTGGAATAACAGTATTGATTTATTGATTGGCAGACAAGACTCATACTCTATCTTATTGGGCATGACGTCTTGTATACCTTGTGTTGGGGTCAGTGAGGATGTTCAGCAAACTCTTCATCTTGCTCAGGTCCTTCTTCCTGTCTGTCAACAGCAAGAAAACCAACAAGAAAACAATCAATATCAGTAGAGATGTGGGCAGCTCGTAAGACCTGCTCACTACCAAGTAGGCATGTGCCTTGCAGCGACCCAGGTAAATAAAATCAAAGTAAAGCATTATTGGAAATGTACATCACTCCTAAAAGTCTGATAGAACACTACATTTCAGAATATATAACGCCTTCAGTTCAGGTTAAAAAAAGTAATAATATATACCTTCGTTTTTGTCAATTTTATTGATCATCCTGCGCAGGGGTTCGATGTACTTGGACAGCTGTTTGAGTTTCTCCATGTACTGCTGGTCCTCCAGAGATGTGGCGCCCGCAGGACTCATTACCGAATTGGGATTACCTTCAGAGATGACTACTGCGTTAAAACTAATGCACCTGTAGTAGTGTGTTAGCATCAGCAGCTACTCTACAACCACATATGGTACAAAACCACTGGATTGCATGCATGTATACATACATATGGAGCAATGTCAAGGCAGCCATTAAGGCTTCTGGTTGTTTGGCTCTACTTTGGAGTCATAATGATGACTCTTTGGCTTTTGTTTTGTCTTAGCCAGTATACAGCACGATGGCCATTGCCTTCTATAATTCTGAATAATGTTGCACCAGAGATGTGTGTAAATACAGTATACAAGATGTTTTTTAGTTTGAGCGTGTGTGTGTGTGTGTGTGTGTGTGTGTGTATAACCTGGTGTGTTGAGGGGACCAGGGGAGGGTACCCCGTAGTTCTGGGGGGTTCGTGCTGTGGCTGGACTGTGGGAGGGCTGGGGGGAGGGGCTTGGCTGAAAACCTCCAGGTGAAGGAGTGGGGCCCGAACTGCAGGGAAGGAAGTGACATACATTGAAACATTAATCCTCAGAAAACATGCTTGATACATACAGCTGCGATGTAACTGACAAGCACAACATGACTGCAATGTGCCACATAGGTCACCTCAAAATACCCATCTCTTCTAGTCACATGACGTGACCATACTGTTTTTCAAAGTTTTTTATATTGTTTATTTTCCATCCGTTTTATTTAACCTCATCCTCATGTCATCCTCATCTTCAAACCACTTATCTAGGTTTGGGTCACGGGGGCAGTAGCTCCAGCAGGGGACCCCAGACTTGACCAGCTCTGACGGGGGGATCCCGAGGCGTTCCCAGGTAGGAAGGGGGATCGAAACCCGGTTCTATCAAGGACCCGGTTCCACTTTTTTAAAAACACGAAAATCATTAACGTTTGGGCTTATCGATACCACCATCGAGTCCCGTCGTTCATTTATTCATTTTTTTGTCCTGTAGGTCCTGTAACGTATTGTTGTGTCCCTCGAGTCGCCTCAAGGCATTTAAATCAAATCAATCCAATCACTGCAGCGTGTCCACCAATGTTTTTGAATGGAATTGTAAGCAAACAGGTATTACAAGTAAAACAAGTGAAGCCTGGCAGTTAACTTTGCTCGCGAGGATGGCTGAACGGGCGAAAAGGGCGAAAATCATTTATTGTAAAGGGGGGAACACAACCTCAATGGCCAAGCACATTAGCATTGGGCATCAAGTAAAGGGCAAATGCAGTACCTTCGACAGTCTCAGAGTTGAAAAGACTCTGTCTCCTCCTTCTCCTGTCGCACCACAGACGGGCCCGTCTAAATCATCCACTCAAAGTACAAGCGGTAATCGCACACACAGACATTGTCGCTAGCCCAGTCAGTTAAAAATAGTATTCCAATTGTGAAATCGGTGCTGTAATCGGCAGCATACAAGCTAGTTATCTTAAAAAGTAAATAAAGTTTCAGATATGCTGCGTGATGATGTGTTGAGGTTGGCTCAGTGAAAAGACTTTCAGGTTATCATGATGCGTTCAAATGTAACAAAGAAACGGAAAATTGAGTTTTTGGTGAGAAACATGAGTAATACTGTATTACTCATGTTTCTGTATTACTAATACAGTTGTATAGTGCTCTAATAATTTTAAAATATATAATTTAAACTACTGATGTCAATATTTATTAAGAATTACATATTTAATTGAAAATACAATTATTTATTTCCTAAATATTTTCCTCATCACCAAAAACGCGTCGTATTTCCACCAATTAATAGAAAAGTATTGATAGTGGTATCGATAAAGACTCGGATCGTTAAGGAGTATCGAAAATGGTATCAATATCAATAAATATTAATGATCCCCATCCCTATTCCGAGGCCAGTATTGAGACATCATCTCTCCACCTAGTCCTGGGTCTACCCCGAGGTCTCATCCCCACTGGTGTTGCCTGGAACGACCGCCTAGGGAGGCGCCCAGTGGGCATTCTTACCAGATGACCAAACAACCTCTTATTTATTTACATGAAATATCAAGGTTTACCTGACAGAGTTGGGCTGTGAGGTGGCGGGCTGGGGGGATGGCTGTGGGGGCGGGGGCATCGACTGGGGGGTCTGGCCCGGGGAGGGCGAGGACATCATCTGATGCTGTTGCTGCACCTGCTGAGGGGATGGCAGAGACAGGCGGGAGGGAGGGAGTTAGTTCACATTACAGATGAGGAAGTCTTTACTACCACGAACAAAGCTGTTTACAAGCTGTTTACCACTGCAACAAGGAAACTGACAAATAGACAAGACTAATACTCTCCGCAATGTCACAGTAAGACAAGGAATACCCCAAAACAATGTGAAACAATTATGTATGGATTCCGTATATATTTAAGGACTGCTGGATCTGAGATTAATGGTGGGAAGCTATGTAAGCTTAGTACCTGAGGCATCTGTTGGCCCCCCAGGGCTGCAGGGTTCTGTGTCGCTAGCGTTGGATTGGGGGCGACCCGGGGCATTCGCTGAATCGTTATCCCAGGTCTGCTCATCATCTTTAGAGGAGGAAAGAGGGATAACAACATCACAAGGCCACGAGAGAGAACCATTTCCTGTGCTGGAATTAGCTGAATACATGTCAAATTTGGATAATGCATGAAATGGCCTATTCCATGATTATCTTTATCATTCGAAATGTTGAAAGAAAAAGTTAATTTGGACCAAAATCAAATAAATCAAACAATCAATGGGTGCCCTCAAGGTTATGACAAGGGTGATTTGAGAAACATGGTTTCATACATTATTTTGTAGTAACCATTGTGATTCAACCATAGACCCAGTGTAAAATTACAAGCCTGTAGTCTGAACTGAGAAGATTGGAAACAACATGGAAACGTTGGGAGGACGGGCAATTCTGCTGTCAAGGGTTTCTTACCTGTCCTTGGTTGGGTTGTGCTGCCACCTGCTGCTGCAGGGCTGCTCTGGCCTATCAACACACACAAAGACTTTCCTATGTAAGAATAGGCTGCGGAAACCAGAGGCAGTGACATTTTCTAATACAACAAAAACAGTTGAGTCTTAAATAAAGACTCAACACAAAGACACACACAGCCACACACATTGAATCTGGAATCCCATATGCAGCCAGGATTTCACTCAGTCCTTAAGCAATGGTTGTTGCGGTGTGACTTTATTTTTTTAAATTATGATTATTATATTATTTTGATTATTTTTTGATTATGGGAAAAATCGTAATCACGATTATTTTGGCCAATATTGAAATCACGATTATTCAAACGATTATTTTTGATCTTGAAAACATGATTTATTTATTCTGCGTGTCTCTCCCAAAAACACTTTGTAGCTGAGAACTTTGAAATTCCACCTTAAAAAACTACACAAAATGGTCAAAAAGAAAGAAAATTTTCAAATCTAAAATAATGTTTAGACATGTATCCAGCTGTTCTGCACCTTCTATAAAACATAAAAAAAAAAAACACGATTATATTAGTTTTGTGATCGTGTGACGCTAAAATTGAAATCAACATCGAAATTCGATTAATCGCCCAGCCCTAGTGTGACTCCATCCCGTCTCCTTTGTTCTCAACCAACAACTAGTCGCCAGTTATCTCGAATAAAATTGGCAGCCACTGTCATGTAAGCTTCCATTTGCTGGGACGTCCAAATGCCAGTAGTGAAACCTAGTGCTCTACTATCCTTAATTAGCTCCATAACCACCTCTTTCTGTCATAATGACAGAGTTGGTTTTTCATTTGCTTCCTAAATACAGCAACAATATTCAGAGGCCTCATATCTCATGCAAGGAAATCTGCGATGATCTAGATTATCTTTTGGTTTAATCTTGGTTGTGAGGATGAAGTAGACGAGCCGTGTTCATCTTCATCTTTTGAATCAAGACTTGTGAATAAGACTTAATATGTACAGTAAATCTGCCCAGATAATTGCAGAATGTCGGCGGCTAGCTATGCAACCTACCCGTGTCAAGTGGTTTGCAATGTATGCTGTTGCATCTAACTTTGTTGTCTTTCAAAAGTTTGAAATGCTGCAATTTAAAAAACTTCTTCTGAGAAATGGTGAAAGTATTAGATAGCCTGATACCAACATGTCAGGTTTCAGTTTCTCTCATTCACTCAACCACCAGCATGTTGTCATGCTGGTGGTTGCATGTTGTCATGCTTTGCAAAAATTGATTTTTTTTTTTTGCAAAGTTGCACTGGCTAGAAAAGCCTTTCAAAATGAATTTATAATCCCTCTAGTTTATTATTCCTTCCTGTGCATCTCTTCAGCGTCAAAGCGATGATTTCACTTCCAACTTTCATGAGGTTGCCCTACTTATATCGCTTTTTTTTCTTTTTTACCAAATCTTCGCTTCGTGAAAAGCTGCATTTATTTACAGCATAACTGGTTCAACACGTTTTCTCTCCCCCTAATTGTCAAAACGCAATTCAGGATAATTAGGTTACTTCAAGACATAATTTAATGTTAGATTAAGATACCAGCGCTGTGGCTTTTACCTGGAGAGCTTGCATCTTGAACTGTTGCTGCTGTTGGCTGAGGGAACCCATGGACACGTGCTGACCAGGAGGCATCTGGGCTGGCAGGGACTGGGGAACTATGCCAGGCTGTTGCTGCTGCTGGGGGTGTGGGGGTAATGTCCCCTGCTGTGGCTGTGACTGGGCTTGCACCTGCTGCTGCTGATGCAGCTGCTGCTGCTGCTGCTGTACCATGTGCTGGATAGACTGAGCCTGAGCCTGGGCCTGGGCTTGTGCTTGTGCTTGAGCCTGGGCTTGGGCCTGGGCTTGAGCCTGGGCCTGGGCTTGAGCCTGGGCTTGGGCCTGGGCTTGGGCCTGCGCTTGGGCCTGCGCTTGGGCCTGTGCCTGAGCCTGGGCATGTTGTTGAAGCTGTAGTTGGACTATCTGCTGCTGCTGCTGTTGCTGGATCCTGGACGGGTGTATCTGGAAATATATAGAGGCAAGTAGCGCAGCATGACAATTAACACTGGAAATATGGGACAATTGTTTTGACAGCGTCTTTAATTAAAGGTCCAACTTGTCCAAATGTTTTTTTGTTTTGGAAATTAAGATACTGCCACCACCAAGAGTATCTTAGTATCACAATAACTTCCTACAGTTAGAAAAAATAGCACTTAAACAGTGCATGACTAATTTGGGGGTGTGTGTCCAAACCTGGCTCTGTTGTTGCTGATTCTGGGCGGCCTGCTGCTGTTGCTGATGCTGTTGTTGTTGTTGCTGTTGTTGCTGCTGCTGCTGCTGCTGTTGCTGTTGCTGTTGTTGGTGCTGCATCTGCTGCATCTTCAGCTGCTGCTGCACCTGGAACTGCTGCTGCTGCTGCTGCAGGGCGGCGTTCTGCTGCTGTTGAAGGGCGTTCTGTTGCTGTTGCATGGCGCTCTGCTGTTGCATGGCCGTCTGCTGCTGTTGCATGGCGTTCTGTTGTTGTTGCATGGCGTTCTGCTGCTGCTGCTGCTGCTGGGCCTGCTGGAACTGCTGAAACTGGATGGACTGCTGCTGCTGCTGTTGTTGTGGTTGCTGCTGCTGTTGGGCCTGCACGATCTGCTGCATCTGTAACTGACCTGGTCCTCCTGCAACACCCCCAGCAAGGATGAGAGATAAAAGAGCGGAGAGAGATGGACGGGGGGGGGGGAATACATCCATGTAGAATCCGTTGGGTTTTCCTGTAGAACAACACCCCTGGAGCCGTCTTCAAAGCAAAAAGTGAGCAGAGGCTTGAGTATACTAGGTCTTTTTCGCAGGCAGATCTCATTCACAGAGCAGAAACACAGCCAGCAGCATCCACTGTTATTGCTTGCCATTTAGTCATTTAGTGCATACAAAACAAACACCACATGGAGGAAACACACTCACTGGCTTGGGGGTTTCCAGCCACCCCTCCCATGGCATGCTGGCCTATCTGCATCTGCCCCATGGGCCCCATACCAACCATTGGCGCACCTGGGGGACGAGGCCCCATGCCAATAGTGCCCGGGCCCCCTCCAACCCCTGTCAGGTTAGTCAGGGCATTCATGGGATCTAGCAGAAGAGTAGACAACAGAGAATAGTACACAGCTCCAACATGCATAGCCAAAATCATGAGCAATAGGAGTCTACTTAAAGTTGGACAGATCACGGCCAAAGAGATGGAAAATGCGCCTATTCACCTGGACCGCCAAGAGCCTTCTTGTCTGAAAAACAATTTGAAATGCATAATCACTTTCTGTAAAACTGTTCACGTCTACCAAAAATGGTAAATCCCTAGCCAAGGCAAACAGTATGATACTTACGAATGTCTCTGAAGTGTATTATCAAACGTGCAACCAGAGACAAGTATTCCTCCTAGAATATAAAAGGGAAAGACTAAGTTGCCAATAGTGAAATAGTATTAAGATAAAAGAGCCATTACAATGGTTTGCAGTATTGCAAAATATTATGCGTCAAGTAGTGGGGCCAAGTAGGCGTGTCAAATTCAAATGATTCACATCTACTTAAACTTTTCAGATATACATCAATCCCGTGCCTTAATTTACATGTGAGTATAACGTTTATAATTAATTAGTATTTAATATAATACACCGTTACTTACACGGGATTTGGCTTTGACGTAAACATGATTCTCCATGTCAGTGCTGGACTTTGAGTGTGGAGTCCCAGCCTTTCTCATCGCATCCTCTCTGAAATTAACATTAACAGTTTTAGCAGTAGGCCTGTACACATTATTGTCAATACATTTCAGTCCACATTGAAGATATTCAAAACGTTACTTTAAACGAAGTGCGATTGATTTTCTCATTCTCAGAGTTGGCTGCATTAACCATGGTCTCTGACACTTGTTTTATATGCATATTTGAATGACTTTATTTTAACGATGAGCAAGAAACACAAAATGAAAACACATAACATGACGTTCACGGACGTGCGTTGATCTGTTAAAAGCGTAGGCGTGATTCGGTCATTGATCCGAGCTAACGATGCTAGATGAGCTAACTGATGAGATCAAAGAGATATACGCCAAAATATCATTATTTCTTGTTTCGTTTTACTTGGGGTTATATTTTACATTTGGCACCCATTGAGGAGGATCGGGGGGTGGGATGCGATTTATCGTTAGCTTAGCCAACTAGTTTCCACTTGCCAACATCTATAGAAAAATGCGTTCGTTGAGCTAATGATACTATGCTGACATAAAAAGAAAAGTCTCACATCTGTGCGACGACTTTTTGTCGGAACTGTGGGCTTCTCCAGTCGCTGTCTGGTCCAGGGACCTCCATTACATCAAATATAGTCTTTGGGTATTAGAGCGAAAGTATGGTTTGTTGCGGTGATGTTTTTACTGTTTTCACTGGGCTTCCTTATTCGTTTTCTTTAACCAGGTAAGTTACCCAGATACATTGTATGTACTGCCCTCTAGTGTACGACATAAGAATATCAGGGTCAGCTAACGTACCTCATAAAGTGAGATTTTCATGCCATGGGACCTTTAAACATTGGTCTACATATTGAATAAACTACAATCGCTAAGTCATGCTTCGGCGTAAAGAGGTAGCGAACCAGTCGCCGGTTATTGTTCTACATAATTTCTGCCGCAGCGAGTTTGCGGACTGCGCCGACTCAAGTGAGCTGGCCCTGTGACCATGCAGAAAAGCGCGAGCTGAGCGTCATCCCTCCTCACACATGACACGTGTATTAGCAAGACATGAGCCCCTCTCGTGCCTCTGTTCTCTCACGATGGTTTATTAAAAGGGGGCTGCATGGCAGCGTCGTGTTAAGGCCTAGGCATCCGTGGCTACAGACCCGAATGTTTTATGAAGGGCCCGATATATACTAATCTGTCATTCCAATCATGCATTCAAGCCCTCGAAAATGATATAATATCGTTGATAAAAAGGTACGTTTTGGGTCCTCGGTGTGTCATTCAAGCAGCAGATAAGAGGATACTTGACAAACGACAGAGAGAGAGCGCAAGAGAGATTGAGAGTAGGCCTACACCGGGTAAAGGACCGTGATAAACTGGCCCAAACTGTACTTGAAAAGTGTGTGTGTGTGTGTGTGTGTGTGTGTGTGTGTGTGTGTGTGTGTGCGTGTGTGTGTGTGTGTGTGTGTACACTATTGCATGTAATAATTGTGGAGCGATAGCAGTTGTGAATTCGTCTTCTACTTCTACTCAATGCATAACAACTTCTAATATCTTTATATCACAATTCATAATTAACCTTGAAAGAAAACCCCAAAACTTCAGGTACACATTTAAATTTTCAATGATTAAGACATGTACTTTGAATGTAAATAAGTTGCCACAGACCATAAAAAAGCTTTTAAAAGCTTGTATAACACATTTTCAGGTGAGGCTCTCCCATAAAGGGGCGATCTGGGCTTTGGCCCAACTGTCCTGAATAAAACTGTGAATACTAATAAACAAGGTTTATTAGTATTCACAAAAAAGTTGCATTCAGTTCAAGGAGCTGTTGTTAAAATATTCAACAATGGTCATTAGTACCCATATATAGCCTGCTCAGCAATAATTCATGTTGTAAAGTAATCCTCAGACGTTATTGCATTTCATTTTAAGGAACTGGGGGTGATAATGGTAAACAAACATTATTCAACACATGTCTGCTGTTGTGGATAGATTCGAAAAATCGAACTAGAATGTTCTCATTCCCAACTGGGTATCATTATGCAGTAGGTTCTGTATTGACATCTGGAAACATCATATTTTAAAGAATAAGATGAAGTCCAGTGAAGTACAATATCGTGTTGAATGCAATAACACAATTTATATTGGATCCCATCTATCCCTTTTCATCAAATGAAAAAAGATAATATCGAAACCAATAGAATGTGTTGAAGAATTGGAGTGAAAAATAGCATTTGATCAAGGACAGATAGAGACACAATCATTTGTGTTCAGCTGTGAGTAATTTAACAAAACATAACTGGTGGTTAGGGAATGTAGAGGAGGTGGCAATTGTCTATCAAAAATGCTGATTTAGTCAACGTTTAATTATTCATTTGGGCAAGTGGGCTGCCAGTCCTTTTATCCAGAATATTTCGAAATGGTCTGTTCTTGTGGCACCAATTATGAATGATAGGGTGGTTTGCTGATGAGATGAAGAATGGATGGCTGAAGGGTGAATGGATAAAACGTTGGATGTATATATGTATATCTCTATATAGAGAGATATAAGAGAGAGCAGAGAGAGATCGACAGAGAGATCGATAGATAGATAGAACATGGGGAGACAGGCAGACATATAGTCTAACTTCGATTATCTAGATGGAATCTCCCCGATTCTTTTCCGTCCTTACCGTAGTACTACATTATACACCTATTTTCTCCTTGTCATAAAAAACACTCGCTAGTTTTCCATCGGCTAATATATAAAGGGATACGTCATCATATTCTAAATAGCCTAATTGACCCACAACCCTTCGAGTGGAGCCGACAACCCCACGTGCGCGAGGATTTCAAAAGTACAGAGGGATGTGATTGTAGAAAAAAGTGTGTCACTGGGGCACGAGGCTCTCCCCGCGGTCACATGGTCCCGTTTTCTGCCGCGTGCGATCCCAGAGCCTGCTGTTTGCGCGCGCCCTGGTTGTCTAGGGAGGGTGGGAGAGAGAGACAAGAGAAAGACAAGAGAAAGAGAGGGTTGCCAGACAGCAAAAGCAGGCCGAGGGACAAACTGCAGTTCACAACGACACAGACCGAGACCGAGTGACAGCACGAATCGTTTTTTCTCTACACATCACAGTCAAAGAGAAGAGCCCAGCAGCCTCATGCAAAGCTTCCTGCACAGACACAATTGTGTCTTTCCGACAAAATGTCCGTATCAAAGTAGTTTGATTTATGACTCACGCGTAATTTACCTATAACAGAAAGCGTAAAAAGAAGACGCATAACTTTGAGATCGCCGATGATCCTTCGTTTTTTTCTAACTGAAAAAAAAATCTACGGATTGCGAAGTAGGTCTGCATGACTCGTTTGGAGCTCAACATGACGACTGCAATGGACACAAACAACAATAGCAACACAGGTAAACGAAGTTTTAATCTTGTCATATCGTCGTCTTATTGCGATTTGAAGATTGAATGAGCCATTCCAGTAATTGCATGGCTGGTGTTTTCAAGAGCATTTGGACTTGGCCTAATTCACAAATAGCTCCACCAACGAGTAGCCAATCCTTACACGGTGTTCTGGTGGCATATTCTTCCGTGTGATGTCCCGGTGAAAACTCCCCACTAGTTAAATGGGTGAAGTCCATCCCGTTACAGTAGACCTAGGCTATGCATGAACACGTAATGGTCCAACTTCTGCCGTTCGTCAAAATGGATCTCCATGCTCGGAGCTTTCAATATGTTCGACTGCAAATACTTAAATAATAAAAGTTAAACGTGTGCCAAATGTAAGGCCTATCACGTTCACACTTTCAGTAAGGAGCTGCTGAAGGGTGGCAATCTATTTGGTCCTTTTAGTTGCTAAGCGTGTAGGTCTTGGTGACATCAACTCTTTCAGAAAAATATTCATCCAACCAGTGACCAATTGGATCGGAGGTGCAGTGCTCAAAATTATGTTGTTGAAATGTTTAACTCTTAGTTAAGTATTCATGGACTCAAAAATGGTCTATAATATATAATTATCAGTGGGGTTATATTAACATCTGAGGTCACCACAAGGAACATTTTAAATGTAGGGTTAGGCCTTAATTGACTTGAACATTAAACTGATAAAAAAAGAAATGCCAAATGAATAATATATAGTTCGTGACGTGTATAATAAGTCATGGGCATTCGATGTTTGGCATACATCAGCCTGCCGAAATCACGGGTAGGCCTACCCTCTTGTGTTCAGAAGATTTCGGGGAACTAGGTCATCGTGACGGGGGATGGGGTTGGTGTCAGGTGGACTGGCAACCCAGTGATGTGCCCGCGCGACTGTTCCAGGCGGCGTTCACATGGACCGGCGAACAGAGCCATGTGCGTTTTGTTTTCACTGCTCTGTTCTTTCGGTGGACCTCGTGCGATTGGTTCACAGTAGTAGGGCTCCAAACTCATGGCATAATTCCTCGCCGCATTATTATCTGTCTCCGCCCTCCCATCTTCCAGTCCGCCTCCCACGTCCACTCCTCCCTTTCCCCATATGACCCCGTGTCCTCCTCCTCCCCCTCTCGCTCTGACGCATGTTGGCCAGCAATGTGCTCGCCCTGTCTGGCTCTCTCCCAAGAGCCATATAGACTCGCCCCGTTCATAAAACGTTAAGCGCAAACAAACCCAAGAAGATATATTCTCTGATTTAACTCTCTTTGTCTCAAAATCTTATGGACACATACATGAGTCCGGGTAGCCTAAGTATGCTGTGTAAAATCCTTGTAAATTCAATAAAAGTGGGGCGATTCTTGTTTCTTGCTATCTGGTATAAAAACCTTTTTAACACGCCCTAGTCGTTTTTTAAATGTTGAATTATTCCTCTGCATTTAAGTGTAGGCTATTTGTTTTCGGTTGCCTATAATTGACGCCCCCCAGTACCATGGACAGCGCCAGCGAGTATGTTTGTACTGCGTATAGAATGAATGGAGAAACGTGAGCGCACGGAAGAGGGCGGGAGGAAACACGAGGCGTGTTCTCATGGGCGTGGCTACATAGAGGCAGTCTCGTTGTCGAGTCTGCTGTTCTGAAGGCGCACGTGGCGCCGGGGCGTGATAGACTGGAACACACGAGCCTCTCTAAAAGCACACATCAGGGAGAATCGGGCTGCAGCAAGCAAACCAACCAAACGTGGTTGGAGGCATGGCCTCGAACACGCTCCCACGCATTCCTATTTAAATGACTAAACAAGAAAATTGAATTGGTTTGAAAAAAAAAACATATTTTCTGGGTTTATCTCTCTCTATCAGGATTTCCCTTCTGTTTCTTGTCGTGAGGCTAGTCTGCCTACACTTTATTGTTTAGGGTAAGAGTGGTCATGGGGACCTATTTGGAGGTTTGCAGGTTACCTTGACTAATTATGTTGACGCAGCTATAATTATCTAGATATTTTGCTAATTATTGGTTTTTTCATATCACACGTAGGCAATTACAATCTCCCATCTCTGAAACACAAAAAAAGCACAGACACACACACAATACATAAAGCTGCAATATTGTGTGGATCTAATGTTTTAAAGGAGACTATAAATAAGAAATCCACCATATTAAATGTCAACCCCATAACACAAGCAACCCCTGTCGTAGTGTACTGCCCTGACTCCCCCTGGAACCAACAACAACAGACACAGTTGACAACAACCTCACAGATAAACAACACCGCAAGTAAAGGACATCAGTCATCTGGAACGTATTCAGTTGAAATTAAACCGAACAAGGTCGGTATTGAATGGCAACACCATTGAGATAAGTTTGCACCGATGTGTTTTATACTGGCGGCAGTCGTCTTTCCACGTCTCATCTGTTGAGAGTGCCGTCAAGGCCCATCAGTCAAGCGGAACCCCGCAAAACCTCAGCCTGTGGGACCTTTTGGGATAAATTGATTATCAGAGAGATTATATTAGAGCTATGCATTACATCAGGATATCAGTGTGGTGGGAGATGTTCTGTATGGTACTGTAATGTATTTGCGTATATATATATGGGTGTGTGTGTGTGTGTATGTTTGTGTGCGTGTGTTTTGTGTGCCTGTATGTGTGTCTGTTTGTGTGTGGTCATGTGTTTATGTGTGCGTGTATTTATGTGTGTGTGTGTATTTATTTGTGTGTGTGTGTGTGTGCGTGTTTTTGTGTGTTTGTGTGCATGTGTGTTTTGTGTCCCTGTATGTGTGTGTGTGTGCGTGTGTGTGTGGGTCTTTGCACATGTTTGCATGGGGACACTGAACAGACCACGTGTGTCTGTGACATGTGCCCTCAGTGCCACAGTGGGGGGGGGGGGGGGGTAGATAAAGTTACCTATCTGAAACAAAACAAAGCCCTAGTCGGCTCAGCCACCTGCCAGAGAGATACCAAACACTAGCGTCTTGGGTATTGCCACAAGACACCACACACACACCACACTATGGTGTGTGTGTGTGTGGGGGGGGGGGTGTATGTGTGTGTACGTACATGTGTTTTCACATGTTGGTGTGTTTGCACATGTTTGTTTGCGTGTGGTTCCAACCAACACCGATCAATTGATAGAACATAAGTACAACGCACATGCACACACACACACACACACACACACTTTCGCACATTGAACGGTTGAACGCTTGCCTATGAAATAAAGAATGAGAAACAAACACTGCACTGCGGAGGATGGAGCCGTGGGGGGCGGCGGCTCCGCTGCCAGGGCTCATGAGGGGGATGTCTGGCTAGTTGGGCAATAGTAGCAGCAGCTCCGGGGTGAATCCATCTGCTCCACCAGCCTGTACTACCCGGCGAGGTCTTTCCTCAAGAAGACCCCCATCCAGCCTCAGCCGTCATAGCTCATCGTCCTCTCTGGTTGGGCTCATTCAGTGGTTCATTCATTGTTTGTTTTCTTAATATTGTTCGTACTTTCATTCACGCTTTCTTTCATATTTATTATGAATTATTACATTATTATTAGTATTACAAAATTGTTTATGTCCTGTTACTTTGGTTTTGATATTGTAGTTTCTCGGATTAACAGGGAACATTCATGGGATTTATTAGGGCTTGGTCCGGCAGTAATGGAAGGCTATTCAGGGACTGAGAGAGAGAGAGAGAGAGAGAGAGAGAGAGAGAGAGAGAGAGAGAGAGAGAGAGAGAGAGAGAGAGAGAGAGAGAGAGAGAGAGAGAGAGAGAGAGAGAGAGAGAGAGAGAGAGAGAGAGAGAGAGAGAGAGAGAGAGAGAGAGAGGGAGGGAGGGTTTTGGGGAAAGAGGGCGAAAATGTCTACTGTCTAGTGTCCACCTATGTCCCGTCCCGTCCCCTCGTTCATGTTGTGCAGTGTTCCTGGCTCCAGAGCAAAGCGAGTGCCCAGTTGTTTTGACATCTGTTAACCCCTGAGGAACCACTGAGGAACCACCTGAGCCTGCGCGTCTGTGTCCTCCCCTGTGCCCCTGCCTCAATTGGTTCTCATGGTAACAGGACCGCCTCCATGGTCTTGCTTGCGTACCTCCCTCCGGACCACCTACTTGCCTTAAGGGACAGTGAAGAGCAACAGAGTCAATCTCAGGCACTTGTCCATAGAAACAAAGGCGAAGCCACCCCTTTGTCACCTCTCTCTCGTTATAGAATGGAGCCACGCTTTCCCTATGCACAGCCTGCAAATGTTGGCTCACTGTGTGTGTGTGTGTTCAACGTTTAACCATGAAATGTTCTCACAATGTTCTCCTGTCTCCTCCTTCTCTTCTGCAGGAGGCGTCATCTCCTACGTGGGCTCCTGCGGCGGCTCTCCGGCGCGCATCAGTCCTGTGTCCATGTACAGCGACAACTCCAACTCCCAGCCCTGTTTCGCCTCCTCCACCTCCTCCTCCCCTCCCTCCTTCCACAGCAGTGGCAGCTCCAGCTCGGGCTCGGGCGGAGAGGACGGCTCCTCCTCCTTCTCCTCTTCCTCCTCATCTACCTCATCCTTCTCCTCCTCATCCTCTTCAGTAGGAGGCTCCCATCGTTGCCGTGACGACAGGAGCTCGCTGAGGGCAGCCCCCGGCAAGTCCGGGGCAAGGCTGACCAGTGAGTACCAGTTCAGGTCGCCGCAGGGACATTTCACTATGAGGTCTCCTCCAGCTATTAGTGGTGGGGACTGGTTTTGGGACCTGCTGTCTAACTGAACGTGTGCGTGTTTGGTTGTGTTCCTGTAGAGCTGAATGGCATGGTCCTGCTGTGTAAGGTCTGTGGGGACGTGGCCTCAGGTTTCCACTACGGAGTCCATGCATGTGAAGGATGTAAGGTGAGATACTGCCATGTACGCACACACAAACACGCACGCACCCACGTACACACACACACACACACACACACACACACACACACACACATACAAACAAAATACAGATCAAGATTTATTTGAACTTAACATTGATGTTAAATTGGTTACAGCCAGCCAATAGGTCAGTCCTTGATATCAAACAACTTTTCATCCAATAATACGTTTCCATTGGTTCTCTCAGGGTTTCTTCCGCCGCAGCATCCAGCAGAACATCCAGTACAAGAAGTGTCTGAAGAACGAGAGCTGCACCATCATCAGGATCAACAGGAACCGCTGCCAGCAGTGTCGCTTTAAGAAGTGCCTCTCCGTGGGCATGAGCAGAGATGGTGAGCGCATGCTCCAAGGTGCCCCCTCTGGCAGCAAGCATGATGTATTTAATTATAACCCACTGGCCAATCTATAAAGGGCTCCATTATAGAACACTGCACTCCTGGGGTATCTTTGAAGAGAAAGTGCTGCCATTACGATCTCCTAATCTATTTTCTGTATTCTCTCTCTCTCTCTCTCTCTTTCTCTCTCTCTCCCTCCCCCTCTCTTTCTCTCCCTCCCCCCCCCTCTCTCTGTCTCGCTGCAGCCGTGCGTTTCGGCCGCATACCAAAGCGGGAGAAGCAGAGGATGCTGGCAGAGATGCAGAGTGCCATGAACAACATGGTCAACAACCAGCTGCAGAACGACTTCCAGCTCGCCAGCCTCTCCTCCTCCTCCTCCTCCTCTCCGCCTCCTCCTCCCTCCTCCTCATCCTCCTCTCCCTGCCTGCCTCAGCCGCCCGCCCTCCCCGCGGCACCTTCGTCTCCTTCGACCCCTGCCCCGGCCATGTCCTCCTCCCTGCCTCCTCCCTCTTCCCAGGGTCCGGGTGCCCCTCCTCCCCAAGACGTGCTGAGGTCCAACCCCCCCTCCGTCCCCTCCCCCTCCCCCTCAACGCCTCCCGCTCCTCTCTGCCCCGCCAGCCTCGGCGTGGACTCCACCGTCAGCGCCATCGCGCGTGCCCACCGCGAGACATTCCTGTATGCGCACGACAAACTGACCAACCCCGGCACGCCTCTGCCGCAACGGCGTCAACAAAACCTCCAGCACCAACAAGCCCTCCGCAACGTGGAGACAAACAACTGGGTCTCCAACCAGTGTTCAAGTGGTTACCACGCCAACGGACTCAACACCATCTACCACGACAACAACTTTGACAGTGGTAACGTGGGCCAGCATCACCACGGCAACCACCGCCACAGCGATCTCCCTGGGGGAGAGATGCATGGCAAGCATGCACAGCAAGGACAGAACCGTCCCATGAAGAACCAACCTGATATCATGCTGGTAATCAATCAATATATCTATCGTCAACTGTAAGGTCATGCTTTCTGGTCAGCTGTGTGCGTGCGTGTTGGTGCGTGTCTCGATCGTGAGTTAATGAACAAAATCCAAGAAGTTTATATTCCTGCAGTTTTACTTCTCATTGACGTTTGATAAAAAGAATGAAAGGGAGACAATGACAGAGAAAGAATCTATCTGTCTTTCAATCTATGTATCTATCTACCCATACACATGTATAGATATATAAATATAGCTGGCTGTCTACCTATTATCCTCGTCCATTTTCCTAATGATACGTAAACGTACCATGTTTCTCTCTCCATCTCTCTCTCTGTATCCCTCCATCCCTTTGTCCAGGCGTGTCCTATGAACATGTGTCCCAGGGCGGACCCCTCTAAGAGCTCCCAGGAGATCTGGGAGGACTTCTCCCTCTCCTTTAGCCCTGCCGTCCGGGAGGTGGTGGAGTTTGCCAAACACATCCCAGGATTCAACACTCTGTCACAGACAGACCAGGTCTCTCTGCTGAAGGCCGGCACCTTTGAGGTATGCGTTGACGCACAAAACCAGAACACACGCACAAACACACACACATCTTTGTGCAACTGTAGACTTGAATACATATTTTCAGTCCGCATAATAACGACGTATATCACCTAGTGTTGTATTGAGTATAAGAAAGAATCAGGAAGGTATCTCAACGTATAGCGCACAAATCAATTGCTAACTAAGGCCATTTTCTATTGCTCGCTGATTTCCTTATTCCTAATCTCCCGGCAAACCCTGACCTCAATTTGATGGTTTGTGTTATTCCTCCCTCAGGTGCTGATGGTGCGCTTTGCTTCGATGTTCAACGTGAGAGAACAGACGGTGACGTTCATCTCCGGCACCACCTATGGGCTCGAGGACCTGCGGGCCATGGGGATGGGCGAGCTGCTGGGGGCCATGTTTGACTTCAGCCACAAGCTAGCATCACTGGAACTCAGCCCGGAGGAGCTGGGCTTGTTCACCGCCGTGGTGCTCGTCTCTGCTGGTAAATAAGAGGGGAGGGGGCTTTGCTCGAAGGGAAACTGGCTGTGGCGCTAGGATGGATGGGTGAATGTTTAGAGGAGAAGTTCGATGCTTGTCTTCAAATAATTATCCTTAAAAATGTTTTTTTGCATGTGATGCCTGCCTCTGTTAAGCACTCTGAAGGGCCTTTTGTGTTCAAAGAGTGCTATTTAAATAAAATTGTCTCGCCCATACTTCTGACAGATCTGGCAGATTGTCAAGATAGAAGAGACGATAGAACTTGAGATGCAAAAATGAGCTGGGATTGAATTTAAATATCATCCTCTTTCTCTGCCACCTCAGACCGGTCTGGCATCGAAAACTTCACCACAGTGGAGCAGCTCCAGGAGAGCCTGATCCAAGCTCTGCGCTTATTGGTCAGCAAGTCACCCAACCATCACCATGGCGACTCGCCCCGCTTCACCAGGGTCCTGCTCAAGCTCTCCGACCTCAGGACCCTCAACAACATGCACTCTGAGAAGCTTCTCTCCTTCCGCATCGACGGCTGAACACAAACACCACACCGATGGCCCATGATGATGACAATGACGAATGATAATGTCATCCTCAACATGGAGCCATGCTAAGGCGCTCTTCTGTACCACTGAAACTGGTTTGTCACAATCATTTGAGCTTCATTGTGTTGTCTCTGCTTGCATCAGCCCAAAGTTCAGGAACTGACACATCTGTCTCAGAGAAACCTCTGATTGTTTTTCATTTCCTTCAAAAAGGAGGAAATGATATGAGTGCTGTGGCACAGTGATGATATCGTGGAGAACCATAGGTCTAGTGAGTGTACTAGATGCTAAGGTTGGCTGGAGAGTTTGGACATTGTGTAACCTGGGTAAAATAAGCAGCCGTCAAAATGTAAACTGAAGTGGCACTGCAACCAGGTTCCTCAAACCTGGTTCCAAAATACCCCCCGGTGAGGCCCCTGAAGACTGAGTACATCTGCTTTAATAGATGGATCTCTTCAACAAAAAAAGACTTGAAACAGATGAAGACAGAATTGTACTGAGCTGAAAACGTTCTGCCGGAACCACAATAGACCAGAACAATCCTCTGCAGACCACCGTCATTTGGAGGAACCCAGCCCACTCTAGTGAGATTAGATTGCCATCTACCCACATATACACACACACACACACACACACACACACACACACACACACACACACACACACACACACACAATAGGCTGGACTGCATGTATGCATTATAAAACAGTTCATATGCAGTTTGTATGCAGTTGATACATTATGCAGTAGTGTGAAGTTATCACACATAAATACCATGTAACAAACTGTCAACAAATCACCATGAATACAAATATACTTGAAACGTTTTTAAAATTCTGTATTTAACACTTATATATATAAATATATATATTTTGTTAATTTGAAATATGCTCATGGTGCAAATATTATATGAGTGGGGCACAGATATAAAGATATAAACATTCTTGTATGTATGAAATGCATTATACAGAATTCAAATATCCTGATTGTATGTATTTATGTTGTAAAAGCATTATTACTTGAAAAAAAAAAAGGTCTTTGATCTGTAAGAAAAATGTATTGTTATTTTCCATAATTTTTTACCTTTAACTTTGTTGAACTTGAGGTGGACAAAGTTAACAAAATGTAGTCAAATTTAGAAATACCTGTGGCGGAGTGTGTGGGGATGATGGCTGGTTTAAGCAGCCTCACCCCAGAGGAGCAATTTCCATACCACACGCCTATAGGTGGCTGGCGTACTCCACCTAGTGGACTTCTTTTGGGTTCTACCTCCAAGGACAAAGTGTGGAGGTGTTAAAATCGGGTTTATTGCAAAGGTGAGATAATAAACATGGAAAAGGGTGCTCCGCTGCCATCAAGGAGATCTCCCCGGAGTGCGTGGGGAGATGGCTGTGCACACAGATAACTCAATGTGTGATATCTCAACAGGTGTGCAGCCACACCCAGCTCCAGGTTCCAATCCCTCGGTCAGGTGAACCAGCCATAATCCACACACACTCCCAACACCTGGTCCAACAAAAAGCTCTCTCAATCATTAGTATTATAAAATGAATTGAAGAAAGGTATTGAAGTAGCTTTAAAAAAAAAATGGTACATAAGCTGTCTTTATAGGAAAATTATGAAAACCACCATCTGCCTCTAGACTCCTCCAGTGTTGGTAGTGGACAGCGTACTACAACAGCCAACCACAGCACTTCTATGGGGGAGATTATACTGTGTTTGCATTCGGCAGTGGTCCTTAATGATGTAGTGGCAATCTTGGTTCTACCGTGGTTAGAATACAAACTCAAGCGGGGTAGGGCACCTGAATACTGTGTCCCACATGTCAGAGCATTTAGAAACAAGATGGAACCAAGATGGCCGGTAGGCGAATAAGGCCCTTGGCCAACTGTCGGTTCTCAGATCACAGATCACGGTCTGTCATTTTGAATGCCTGTAGTTTCAATGAAAACATTCTAAAGGCCACAGGATGAGGTCAGAGAAGGTGAATGTATGGGCAGGGAAAGGGTTTAAAGGAGTGGAGGTAGGCTAACTATTATGTTTCTCGTTGAGGCTGGACATGATGTAACATACCTAGAATAAAGATAATGCCTATTAATTAAATCGGGTGCATGTGCACTCATTACATTTTTATCTCAAACTGAGTAGCCTATAGGTGACGGAATTCTGGTGTCTTGGTCAGACATTAGTCTTCTACATCGCACTTTTGCTTGCTTACCTTTTTTCTTTATAGTCTGCTGATGCTTAAAGGTTAAACATTGTATGTTCAATATTGAGCTGTGAGCTGGTGTTTAGTGGTCTGCTTGCCGGACTGGTTTTTGGAGTTCTGTCAATGTGGATTAGTCATCGTTGTTCAACTAAGTATTTCTCAGAAATAATTCTCCCTTAGCATTTTCAATGGCAGTTGCTGTGATTATGACCTCTCTGTGTTCGACAGGCTTAACTTAAAAATACGTACGAGAGTCGCGAGCAGCAGTGATAAGAGAGCCACATGGCGTGACCGAGACGATTTGCGACTCTCACTGAAGATGTAGGTCAAATTACCGCCGCGTAATAAATATCATACTTCCTCTGCGCTCATTGGTCGGTTGAAACTGATTTTCTGAAACCGTACCGACCAATCCATGTCGTCGTTGGGTATGGACAGGGAAAGCGGCAAGGAGATGATCTCAGACCAGACTATATAAATATATCATCTACAGAAACAAATCTAACCCCCCTTTCGATAAACTTTTTTGGGTGTTACGTTTTTTAAATATATTAGTGTTTAATGTGTTTGACTGTTGTACTATTCAATTATTGAATAAGTTTACAGGTTTTTCTCAACTCTAGGTTCTACATTCCCTCACTTGTCACAATGTGTGTGGAACTATATTTATCTTTTATGCAGACATAGGTCTTGGGCTACTTTAACACCCTACTATGTCGTGAGTATATTGGTTATTCAGTCATACCTGGACATTTGAGATAAAAAATAAATAAAAGTATGAATGGTTTTAAACCTGAATATTTGTCCTGCTAAAACCCAAACCATACCCATATGTTTAGGATATCCAGCCTAGTGTAAAACGTAGAGATGAGGTTATTGTCTGGACGTGCCACACAAACACGTGTACGACGCATGTTTGCTTTGTCACATCTGTCGCAAGGGAGAAGGCTGTCCGGAGTCCCAGAGGGACGCCTCAACACACTGACAATGTAACCGCTCCATCTAGTGGTATAAAAATAGTACTGCAGGACAGTTCTTCCAAATCGTAGATACGTTAATTACGTAGTTTAGTTTAGAAAAGTGTAGTGTACAGAATCCAAAGATTGAATATCAAAAAAAATATTTACATCAACAACATCGTGACATATATTGAAGAACAATGGGCCATCAGACTGGCTACGGTGTACATTTTTATTTATACAATTCTATTTCTAAGTAGAAAACTTCCACATCACTTCATAAGTGAAGCACCAAACGACAAAATACTAGTGGGAAACGCTAACATGTGGAACAATGCACTAACTCCAACATAAAAAAGAACAGGTGATAAATACCACAGGGAAGATGCAACAATTCTAAACAGGAAAAATGTAGTCAAGGAGGAGAGGAAGAGATGAATTCAGGAAAAAAGGGGAACAGTACAAAAGTGTTGACAGGTGCGGTAAAAATCTTGAGGAACAAAGCATTGTCTTCAGACGAGGGGACTAGTGGAGAGGAAAACCAGCCACTCTGTAAGGCTCATATTTTTCTTAGGAGGCTGAAAAACAGACAGAAAAGACCATCATTCAAGAACACATGTATTATAAATAATATCCACAATTAAACTTTACTTTAGAAATTACTTGGTACTATATTTCTGGTAAAGTCTTTTCAAAAAAAAAAAAGGTAAAATAAAGTAAAATATACTTAATATTCCAACATGGATGTTTATTCATTTGTATCTAGCGTGCTACTGAAGAGAAACAGACTCCAGGGGCGTGTCTTGAAGGGTACCTGCAGCATGGAGGTGTCAATGGGCTGTGCATCCCTGCGTATGGAGACCAGACGCGCATGTCCCGTGCTGGGGTATCCCTCCTTGACCTCCAGGGAACACATCACGGAGGACGACTTCAGGTACACCAGCAGCTTCTGAGCAGGCCGCCAGTCTATGGCAAATCTACAGAAAAATAAGTGTATAATCAGGTTTTACTCAGTATATATATATATTGCACAATGTACAATACATGAGGGCGATTACTATGCATGTGGTAATTTAAAAGAAGCTATGTCGTGTGGGACGACCCTGGCTCTCTGTCTGCTTCCTCTTTATTTGGTGCCTTTTGGGCTCATGTTTGTCAACATTTGTCCATTGTAATCTCTCGCATCAGTCCCTTGCACGTCCACCTAGTATGGGATATGTGATAGTTTATTTGCCGGACATATATTTAGCGTGTCTACTATATGTGTGCGTTACCTGCTGTGCAGAGTCTGTATCTCGCCCAGCATGTCCCCTTGGCTGCTGTAGCGCTGCCTCACCTCCAGCAGGGCGGCGGGCAGCTCAGACAGACGACCCTTCATGCAGTCCTCTTCCAGACCAATCTTACCCTGGTCCACCTGGAGAGGGATAAGAGACCATTACCCAAACAATGCTCCCTTCTTTCCATAAGCCACCTGCTGTGGTCCAGGACACAGACGCAGGGAGAACTGAGCCAAAGCTTTGACATCAAAATGATTGATTATCTTTATCTATTGATTAAACATTAAGTCTTTCACACGTCCATTGACCTGCAATTTGAATCGGTCATCAGGGCACCAGGTGACTGACAGCCCCAAAGGCAACAGATCAGTGGAGACCTGGCCTCCAGCGAGGAGGGGCCTCTGTTCCACAACCAGCTCCGATCGGTTGATCTGCAGCAACTTGGTCTGCATGAGGTCCTGTGAGGCCGACGCGTAGCCTCGGAGCCTGTTGGATGTTTCTGATTAATTAACAAACACTCACATAAGATAGAAAACACAGATGTTAAAATACATATAGTAGTTAATAATCACATCGGTTATTTGGTTGTCATTTAGTGTCAGGATATGCATATATTTTAATTTGGCAGCCAAACAAGGAAACTTTACTGTTTGACGTTAAGAAATAGGAAGGCTTTGATTTATAATTTCCAAGTAATTATTTCACTTCAGTGTGACCCTGGCCATTCTCTTATTCATTTATTTTATCACTCACTCTTGTGCTACTTTTTGCCATTTGTCGAGAAAATTGACTTGTGCCTCGGGCTCAGCCTTCAGACTTGCCAGTTGACCGTCACACACATGCAAGTCATTGCAGGATTTCTGTAGCGCCATCTCCAGCTTTTTCCTTTGATGCTTCTGTTGAGTTATGAAGAACCAAAGAATCAAGTATTTGAACTGAACTGCAACATTAAATCAGCAATTGTTTGTTATTGGACTTGATAAATTACTAACAATAAATAAATTATGAAAAGGATATACGATTAATTTATCTCCAGATCATTGCAGCCCTAGCTCAAGTGCATGTTCACCTTCTCCTTCAGCTCCTTGACTAGATAAATGAGTCTGAGTCGTTTGCTGACGATCTGCTCTTCTCTCGTCTGCAAACCATCAATCAGGACCTCCGTCTCCTCTACCCCCAGTCTGGTCTCCGCCTTCAGGGCCTTCCATCTGGAACGCGCCTTGCTGTCTTCAATTATAAACAGAGGGGCATTTTCTTTAAATGCAATTCCTCTATTCTCAGCGCAGTGATTCTTAGGCTACCTTTGCAGTTTACCCTATGAGCAGCCTACCCAGTAAGAAGCAGCTGATAATATTATTGCACCAGTGTAGCATTACAGGTAGCCTATAATCACAGCGTATATTTTAAACCGTTGCTTCTGGCCAAAATGCACAGCTATCGTGTTCTATCACTTTTCGAACCTTTTTAGAAACAAGATTCGTAACTGTGAAACCATGGAACTGCCTCCAAGCACACTGCTTGGGAAAAAGGAAAAATTGCAAAAGGAAATGAAACAGCAAGATGAGCACAATATAGTCATTCTTCCTCTCAATGTGAGAGGAAGAAAGAAAGGGGAGAGGTCAGCCTACCAGGTTTGGGTGGGCAAGACTGTGTCAGTAGCTGCTGTGAAGAGTCTAACTCCTCCACAAGGGACAACATGGAGTCAAAGACAGACATCTGACTCCACAGAACCTTCATGATGCGACGCTTGTCCTACACATACACACACAAAACAGAGACATTGAATAAACAACATTGATGTGTTTATTTTCCACACAAATAGGAACTTTTAAAGTCATCAACAAATCCACCAATCACAAAATTAGAAAACTGAAAGTAAGTGATGTACACTTGACAAGATGGAGACTTCCATAAGCCATGACAAGTAGGTATACTTTGCAAACATACGATCAGGTGTAGAAGCATCCTGTCCACCTCCACATATTCAGACTGCTCCGGGTCCCCATAGAGGTCCAAGTATGCCGGGTCACATCTCTCCAGAACCCTTTAGTAAATATAAGTATAGATTTTACGTTAAACAACCAAAGACATCAAGATGCATTTGGTCAATGGATCATCTCTTCTTAATGCATCCATCTTGACTGTAAATGTAGTTCTGAATAAAACATTAAACATAAGGCTTAAACATAACCGGTGCTTCCGTAGATTGCTCTAATGGGAATGCATTAACATTAATAATACACAACTTTATGTTCATGCATTTATAGATACGATTAATCGTGCACTAATGTTGAACTGATCTCAATACTACTTTAATTATAGGTATGCAGTACATAAAGCTATGCCGACAATAGAAGCTCCACAAACACAACAAGCACTGTCAAAATAATAGATGAATTGAAAGAATAAAACGATACTAATACAAACAGGTGTAATTTTAGTTATAGAATCGCAGTGGCCCAAGTGTTTACGTTGTTTTAGGGATGTCCCCCAACTGTTCACACGGATGGAATAATTGAGAGAAAGAATTGTCAATACACAATTATGAGCAGAAATAAGGAAAACACTGAAACCACTACGTTCGAAGCTATTGTTTAAAGCCATAAAATATTTGCCCACTTCACTAAACCATCTTACAATTTGACATTAAAATATTCATAGTAGCTATTAATGGTTAGCCTCTATAGCTAAGCCAACCTTTGCTGTCTACATCACTGCCACCCTCTTAGAAACCTTAACACAAATGTAAAGTATTGAACTAAGCTTTAACCATATGTCATTGTTAACATCGTTGATATGCTATGTTTGTTTAATAATAGACTGTATACAAAAATGACTTACGATTGAACAGTCGCCATTTGTATTTTCAAATATCGGCGGGGCAACTCTTGCTATGATTGGTTTGCAGAGAGTGGTGCGTCACTTCCGACCACGCATTTAGCCATTCAAATACCCGCTTTCTGTTCTAGGAATTTCTGAGAATAAAGTATATTCAACGAAGCCAAACAATTGTTATTACATCGTCTATTAAATACAACGTACATTCTTACTTATTAATAAAACATCTAGCTACATGTTCCCCCCCTGATCTCTGAGATGTTGATCATATATGCACAACACACACAGCAGTGCATTTCCGCTCACATTCATTCGTGCGCGGGGCTAAGCGCAATATACAGGGATTTGCTTCAACACCCATACACCTATCGTCTCTTGTTTTTCTGCAAAATGCATCGCAATTTTTCCCTTGTAAAGGTTAGAGACAAATTGGACGGGCACAGATATGACTTCAAATCATAAAGGTGCAACGAATGGAGCAATACATTTGACAGGTATGGTTGATGCAGACTTCATGTTTTGGTGATGAGCTTGCAAGCCTTGGCACGGGATGCTAAAACTAGCCTGCAGGTTAGCCACTTAGCTAACTATGATGTTCTCTTTTTAATACTATGATGACATTGTCATTATCACTGATTCCTACGTCTGTTGTTATATTAAATGGGGAAAGAAAATGAATTATATGGAATAACAAAAAAATGTCTTGCCTTAAAACTGCAAGTAATTTCGATTTCCAAGCTAGCCAAGCAGCAGTGGTGGAAAACAGGCCATTATTTAACGTGTGTAAGGCTTTTATTGATGCTATCTTTGATATCCGATTCAGTATGGAACCTTAATCGTCGGTTATTACATTAGGGTTACTATTCATACATTTATTTATAAACCGTTACATACTGTACTTCGAGGTAGAACCATGCAGATTTGCTTTTTTGGCTAGTTGCATTTGGAGCCCGTTGCAGTTAATTACTTTAATTAGCATGTTCTCAATCTATTGTTAATTAAAAAAAAAATGTATTGCTGCTTCTGCTGCTTTTGTTTCGTTTGCAGTAATATTTAGTGTCTCAAAAGCTGAATGATGGATCACTATTTGGATAACACGTTGCAATCATTAAACTGAAATTCTTGTCTGTGTGTGTTGCAGGGTGACCCAGCTGTGTGTATATTGTAACAAATTGTAACAATATTGGGGCTTACAGTTAAAAGGCAGAATGCCCATCCCTCCTCCTCCTCCTCCTCCGCCACCCCCCACCTTCAGCCAGGTAAGCTCCCCCCGCCCCTCTTTCCGTTACACAATGACAAAATAGCAACCAACTGTCCTAATATTGACACATGCTTGATCTGGTTGCTGTTATGATTTTAATGCTGGGACATCACTAAAAACCTCCAGGCAGTGGGTTGTACTGTTTATTGATGGCAGACCATTACTTTAGTGTACTTACTTGGTTGCGGTGATAACCTGGTTTCATAACTGACTTAAATGTTGAAAGCAAAGCAAAATGAAAGGAGGAAGTTAGTGTTCAAAAATATTTTCTAATGCTAAAAAATGGATAGAATGTGTATAATTTTAAAGAACCATCATCAGAGGTATTATTAGATGTGATAGGGCAAGATACTCACTATTGTAACATACCACACACATTATTGTCCTATCCTGAATTTGTAGAGAATTGGGCAGGGGAAAGTTAAATGGGAAATGGCCGGTCCACGCACGGCCATGGCATTTATGTTTGCCATTTTGGAAAAGCAGTTCACAAACTGCTGGAGGAGCTTAAACATTTCAGAGATGTGTTAAAAGGGAAAAATCCCTGTATGAGCAGTGTGCGACGGCCGTGGTCAGGCATTTTGGTTCCACACTGGCTTGTGCAGTTCACACAAGGCGGCTATAAATTACGTTTAAGGGGTTGATTCCCACTGTGGCCCACGAAGAATGTGAGCAATCTTGGTATTGCAAGAGGATAAAAATGGAATATGCACCTATAGCAACATGTGCCCTCCCTCTTCTTTATTTCACTTGGCAACCGTCAATTCCCGTCAGGCCAACACGACCCCTCCCAAGCTGAACCGAGAGGAGGCCAAAGGTCGCGGTGCCCTGCTCACAGACATCTGCACAGGCACCAGGCTGAGGAAGGTGGAGGTGGTGGAC
>NC_136944.1:9526353-9643853 GCF_949987615.1 Pollachius pollachius
AGCTACCGAGACACCCACACACGCAAACATAAGCATTTCCCTTGAATGACACTGTATCTGAGGCATGCTGCCACGATTCATTCACAAGAGACACATCAACACAAGTGGATAAACGGGGGGGCAGCTTCAGTGAAGTCAGCAGGATGACGCCGACTCCCATACGCACCGCAACTTAAACATCTTTTTGTGGAAAAATATGAATGGGTCTAGTAACCGTGGCTGGCTCGCCCATTCACAGGCCTGCTTGTCAGGGGGCCGGTTGCCATCCCGTTGCCATGGAGAATAACCAACAATCTCCATAGTAACACTCCGCTGCCAATGGCAGGACCTTGCATGCCAAGAAGTGTGCAGAGCCTACTGGGAGCTAGAGACTTGTAGTGGCCCTTTTCTCCATTTTAACTCAGCAGTACAGTTTAAAAAAGAAAAGAAAATGCAGCTGTCCAAGTCCCTGGAAACACAGTTGTTGGATCAAATCACACGTGCACCCTGCCTTGTCCTCAGCTATGAAGTGTCCTTGTTGTGAGTTCAAATCAAAACGGTCCGCCTGCTTTAGTCTAAACCTCCACAGTCAGCTGCAGGCTGTTTGTGCTTTGCAGCACCAGGCGCGTTATTCCTCGTATCATCTGCAGATTGGTTGGCCCACTGATGGCAGCCGCTGCCTCATTTTAATCCACTTGAAGGGGAAATTCTTTTCTGCCCTTGACTTAAAAATAAATGTGTCCACGGGGGGAAAAAAATATTTGGATAATCTTACACCGACAAAGTATCTGTTCCAACAGACTTGCAACAAAGATTGACCCAGTAGTATTCGGAGTAGAAAGGGGTGAAAAGGGCCAGTGACCATGTTAACTGTGAAGGTGTAGACCCCTCTTGTGTAAGACATGTACACTACTAATACTGCACCATTCAAGAGGAGGGGTACCAGGTACTAGCCGGGCACTGCAGAGGAGAAGACTCTTCTGATGACATCACCATGGCAGGGTTGATGATGTCATGGCGGATCATCTCTCAGACTTCTAGTACTGGAACGGATCCGCAGGGACACAGCAGCCAGTGGAAATGTGTTGCAGCTTCATGGGAGCAAAACAAAACTCCCTGTATACTTTTAATGATCTTGCCTTGACCATAATGCTGGACTATATTACAGGGAACCAGTGTGCGGTTTTATAATGAAAATCTTGCAGGGAGTCTTTGGGAATTGAACGCCTCTCATCACCATGGAGACTGCCCTAGAGCTGGGATTGGAACGCAGACCATACCGCAAGCATCCACTGGTGAGGCGGCGCGCACAGCACAAGTAGACAGGAAACCCAACTGTCAGCAGAGTAACGTTTTGGGAGAACTGAGAATCTTCAATTGGACTTTTTTTTTTTTTTTTTTTTAAAGTGCCAAGCACAGCAGTGTTTAACTATGGCAAACCTTATGAGGCCATATGATAGACCTCAGATATTGTCGTGGTAACCTTCAAGTGGGGAAGGGGGGGGGAATTGAGTTGATGAGGGGATGTATTGACAAATGGGGAAGAAATAGGATCGTTTTCGTGATTCAAGTGTTTATTTTGATTGCTCGCTCTTGAGGAAAAAGGAGGATTCCTCAACGCAAAGGAACCGGCTCCTCATATCATCTATCCTCGCCTCCCCGTACTTGCTAACAGCTTAACAAAAACAAAAAAAAGACTCAAACTGATGCATGTCTCCGATCAGTCCATCTGTGTTCTAACAGCATGAGAGTCCGGTCTCTTTAGTGCAGTGTTCTAATCCCAGCCGGCTTCACCCCTTTAATTTTCTTTTTGAGTTGAACTCATTCTGTTCCATTTCCGGTTGGTTATTAAATGTTGCTTTGTGTTCAATAACAATGACTTTAGTGTCTGTAGCTTATTAATCAGTAATTGAACAAGGCGCGCGTGTGTGTGTGTGTGTGTGTTAGGGGACTTTGTATGGTGTGATTTCTGTGATCATACATTTACAGCATTTAAAAAAAAAAGAAGAAGCCGGGAAGTGTTAATCTTTTTATGTTCCTTTAATGCACAATGAAGTCTGAAAGGTTTTCGATTTTTATTCTCTAGTTTCTTGGAAAGACTACCATACTAGAAGAGGGGGACTGTTCCTGAAAGTATTTCTCAAAAATCCCTTGCTCAGCTAAAGGGAGTGTATCAATAAAATAGGATAAAACAATGCATTCAGTGTTCACGGCTACTTAAATCAAAAGGAAAGGTGGTTGACTGAAAACACATTGTTGAAGTGTCTGGTAAAATGTTGGGGGAGGAGTTTGCACTGAAACCTACCAGATCTTCTGGGCAGGACCCTGAAGACTGTTCACTGGCCCCAGGATCCCTCCGGGACCTGCTTATTATTTTGTAGGGTTATTTTTGACGAGCATCGAGGCTCCATGTTTTATTCAAATGGCTTTGAGTGTTGTGACATGATGTTACTGTGAATATGCCACTGAGGAAGTTGGCTGTTGGTTCTTTTTGTACAGATATATTTGTGAGACCAAGGAAGGAGGTTGAGGGAGTGGCTTAGTGGTCATATTCCTTGACAGTTAACTAAACTGCACAGATTTATGGCCATTATAATATGGGGTTGAGATTTGAAAAAAAGTGCTTGTCTTTAACCACTTTTCCACTGTAATCTCCAGCCCGTGTAGCTTGTCGACAACACTCATCCCTTTTAAACAACAATTTAATTGGTCTTCCCTTTTTGGGGGGACAATTGTCCTAATTGTATCCTCCCTTGGTTAATTTGTTTGCCTTATGAAATGCTTGCTTGTTGATTCAGGAATTGTATAGTCCTAATAGGCTTAGATAAAAGTACTAACCGCTTAGTTAGTCCAATATGTATACATAATAATCTTGTATCGTTCGGACTTAACAAATGGAGGTATGGTGTAACTGTTTTAAGCATTGCAGAACTAACAAACAAATCTTTTTTCACCCCCGTCTCTCATTGTGTATCTGCATTTTCCCTAATTGAGAGATGCGGTTATTCGTTGTACACCAAAATGCACACTCTTAATACCCTTCTTCTTCCTCCACATTTCATTGCCAAGATCTTAACCATTGATCATAACTCAGCCAGGTGTTGTACCAATGCAGATAACATGTCTGATTAAAAAAAGTAAATGTCTAAGTGGCTCAAGTGTTTCTTTTTGATCCATCACATAAACCATGTTCCATGGCTTGGTAGAACTGTAGCAATCCCTTTTCCGGAATTGAGACAGGAGGACAGTGCCAGACAGCTTCAGAGATCACCTACCAGTCTCACCTCGACGTAAACAAACACTTACATTACGTCCACTACAGTAGACGTAACGTCTACAATGGGTGCAAACCGCACTGCCGGACAGTAGCAATACCCCGTGGTAAATGTGTAAAATGTCATGAAGCACAACACCACCAGCATGTCTAGTGATATGGTTTCCATGGTGGCAAACTAGGGCCATAGTTAGTGTCAATCCCTGAGTGTTTGGTTTGTTTTTCCACCACACATGATGGAAAAAGTCAAAACACGCACAATTTATAGAATATGTAATAAATCTAAATATATATCACTCAATCTAAATCCTAAATCGAAATGCTTAATCTGAAGATAAATCGTATATATAAATTCAATCTTTATATCTAGATCCTATCCTAATTAGGGTATCTGTTGTATGTATTATGTATAGGATTTCGATTTAGAAATCAGATTTAGCCTTTAGATGTAGGATTTAGATTTAGATATAAGATTTAGATATAAAATGTAGATTTCAATTTTAGATTTCAATTTAACATATAATTCTAATTCTATGTATGTGGAAAAAGTGTGACATGTAAATTGCAGTGTACTTGAGAGATGTTTATTTGCTAAAGCTGTAAAAAGTCAAAGACAAAGACTGAGCAGCAAAAGTTTACAAACGACATCCCATAATTTACAGACCATATCAAGAGATGCCCTGATTGGTCAAAGTCAAGTTTTCAAACTCGAATCGTCAGCCAAGTAATGGTTATACTCACAGCAAGTCCTCATATATGTTTTAATTTTACTTCGAAAAGTCTTAATTATGAACCTATGAAACAGGAACGAATAATGCATATAAGTCACATAACCATAAATTATATAGTACTACAATTTCTGGTTCATTTTCGACAATATATATATATATATATATATATATATCTTAATGATATGGACGACTGTAAACAGCACCATTCGGATAGATATCCCTTTACCTTGACAAAGATTTTGTTACAGACATGGCTTGAAATGACCAGCAGAGGGTAGTGATACATTTTCAGGAGTCTACTATCTAATCATGTCATGTCAACTATTTCCGGGTTCATGGGTGATGTTTACCGGAAGAAACAATACAGCATGCTCCATGTGCAATATACTTGAGTGCATGGGACAGGCAAAATAATCTATAAGGTTTTCATTTAATACAACTTATTGCGTTTGCGATTTCGCCATATGGTTTTAACAGCTTATTTATAGTTTGGGAAGTGTAGATTGTAAGTCATGGAAGAAGTTATTAAGTTACCGCAGACGGATGAAAAACCTAAAATCAAGAAGAGGGTGCGCGTACCAGCATACAACCCAAAACAAGAGCTTATAAAAAGACAGAGAAACCTGAAGAATCTGACTGTTTTAGGGGAAAATGACGCATCTGTCAAACTATTGGAAGACCTCGTTTTCGGTGCAGAGGATGAGTTGGTTGAGAGACTAGTTGAGGTGGGCATTTTTCTTAATATTATCCAACCAGCACACAAAGATGGTATTCATTGATTAAACCACAGCGTTCGAAGTGTTTAACAGCTAGACTGTACTGCTCTGATTCATTGTCTCCCCTAATGTTAATACATCAGAATCTATTTTTAATTACACATAATAACCGAGCATATAACATGGGCATACAAGTCAATCTGTTGTTTTATAAACATGGTGTCATAGAACACAAACTATAAACATATCTGTCAAGATTCTTGTCAATGTCCGCAGTCATATAAGTTATTAACAGTATAACGGCTTAATAGCATTTTTTTTTACCCAATACAACAAGTACATTACACTTTCTGTAAAAACGTCTAATCTCCCCTGCTGGGCTTTAACAGGACAAGCAAGGGGCGTCATTATTAGATGACGATGATGAAGATGAAGGTGACTTGGACGACCCAGAAGTGGAGAGCGAGGCTCATCTAAAGGTTCCATCAGCCAAGAAAGCAGCCTGGGTCGATGACGATGACGAGCGCATGGAAGAGTATGTAGAATGTGGGCGATATGTGCCATAGGTTTTAATGGACATAATCAAAGCCTTGAGTTAGGCACTTTTCATGTAGTATCTCCTTTTGTGCGCTGTCTACTTATGAATTTCCCTGATTCATTTTACACTCTGTCAGGTTGTCAATATTGTAAACTTGGTTGTGCATTTTTTCAGAAATTCTTGGGAGTTACATTTTTAATGTATTTTTTGATTGTTCTCAGTCTCATGTGAAAGTTAATGTGATTGGCAGCAAATATTCATCGCAAACTTTCAGAGAAATAATGGAGCACCGACCGTGGGGGGTTTAATTCAAAAAGGTCATGGTCGGGGGGGATTTCTTTTTGTCTGTGCTGATGCCATAGGTACATTACTTCCAGCAAACAACTTCCAATTTCTCATCTTTATTCTAGGCCATCGTTGTTTGCATTGATTTGTGGATGTTGACTCTGAGAATTATTTCTAGAGACTTACGGACCTCTAGCAAAACTCAACTTAGTTGTTAAAAAGCAGATGCAGATTGCATTCAATGTTATTATGTCTGCTCTCGCCACCAGTCACCTCCAGTCCGTCCCTTAATACCTTCCCCTACCTTCCTCTATCCCTAGAGTGGACATGAACCATCGCTTCCGTAAGTACCTGACCAAAGGAGAGGCAGAGTCAAAGATGACAAAGCAGAAACTCCAGCAGAGGATGACGGAGCAGTGAGCACACACACACACACACACACACACACACACACACACACACACACACACACACACACACACACACACACACACACACACGTTCTCTCTTGTATATTTTGGAATTGTATTGTCCTCATCTCTGTTTGTTCCTCACTGCTCACGCCCTGTTGAAATTTGTTCCCTGTCTGTCTGACTTTCCCCCAGGTTTCAGAAGTCAATGGGAGGAAAGCCATCCTGGGCGGAGGTCAAAGTCAAGAAGAGCAAGAAAAAAGGTTCCCCCATTGCTGCATTCTTTTGAAGCTTTTTTCCTTATTAAACAAACAAGAGACTCAAGTTCGGCGTCATTCCATATTGATTCGTTAAGGCACAACATTATATCCTCACCATATACGTACACGAGAATATAACATCAATGTATCTTGTTCTACCACCATTTCAGGCGATGATAGCGAGGAGGATGAAGATGAGGATGATGATGATGACCTGCTGAGGAAGACTGGGAACTTTGTGGCGGCCTCTGAAACCCTTCCGTCGGGGACCCTACGGGTCAGTACTGTCTGTCTGTCTGTCTGTCTCGACAGGGCGGGAAGGGGTGAGCCCTCTCCCCTACCTCCTCTTTACCCGTGAATGCCTTCCTTCAACCATCTGGGCCTCAATGTGCGGGAGACAAAGGAAGGCTAAAAGCTGCCGCCACCTCCCTGAATCCATCCACAGGTTTGAAGCGGAGCTTGTCCCCAGCTTTTCGTTTCAACCTGCGCCAGCCTACCACCCTCCATATTCTCACCACTGTCTTACGGCCCTCCATTGAGATCATCCTGACCAGCTGCATCTCAGTTTGGTGCGCTTACTGCACAGCAGCAGGCCAGAAAGCCCTGCAGCAGGTCCACAAGCCGGCCCAGCATATCGCCGGTGCTCCGCTCCAAGCCAGCAAATGCATTTACCGGAAACACTGACAACGCCGTGTCAGCAGAGTTCCCAGCCCCGCGAGCCACGGACAAATCTCCCCAACTGCCCCCTGGGGGGCGCTACAGGAGCCTCAAAGCTTGTCCCATCAGGCTTGGAAACAGCGTCTAACCTCCAAGCTGTCACCGATCTAAACCAATTACTCTCTTTTTCACTGCTGCCTGGTTCACTTTGCATTTGCAGCTCTATTAAAGCTCTCTGTCTGCACAGTTGTGTTGTTTACAATGCCCTTTGCACAGCTCAATCACAGCTCTTTTTTGCAGTACTGCCATATTTACAATGCCATTTGCTCTATCACAAATTACCTAAATTGATTTTTTTAAATGCCATGTTTTTTTCTATTCCCCGCGTAGCCCTCCTTTCGTTAACATTTGTGCGTGCACATTGGGCTAATGACAAAGTTGAATTTAAAATGTTTGTCTTACTGATCTTGACAACTGAATGTGCTTGTGTGTCTCTGATCTTATCTTCCAAATGTGTCGTTTGTGTGTCTCTGATTGTGCTGAGCAGGTCAAGAAGTGTCTCCGCGCCAACGCTGCTCGTCCTTGCAGCGACCAGCTGACCACGGTCCAGTTCCACCCCTCGGCCCAGGTCGTCATGACGGCAGGACTGGACCAGTCCATCTCCCTCTTCCAGGTGCTTCCTCTCTCCCTCACTGTCTAGGGACTCCGCACCCCCAGCTTGGGGTTTGATTGCGTCACGCTCCTTTACGTTGTTGGACACTTTGTTGGGTCTTCTCTTTCATTCATGAGCGCTGATGATTAGTTTCCAGCGCACTAGGTTGAAGTTGTTTTTATTTGATTTTAAGTGAAGAGCTTCTATGGAAACCACGAGGTAAATCAATCTATATTAACTCCATCCTGTCTTGCCCCCCCTAACCCCCCAAGGTGGACGGGAGGACCAACCCGAAGATCCAGAGCATCCACCTGGAGCGCTTCCCCATCCACAAGGCCCAGTTCAGCCGCGACGGCGAGTCGGTGGTGGCCACCGGCGTCAAGAACAAGATGTTCTACATGTACGACATGATGGAGGGCCGCGTGGTGCCAGTCTTCTCCGTCAGGGGTGAGGAGGGCTTTTGTGTGGCTGTTAGGGGAGGAGGACCCCTGAGAACAGTTGTTCAGGTTCGCATCAACTGGCAGAGCATGACATGAACGCCACCAGGGTCAGGGGTTCAATTCCCGACTGAGTCCACCCTCGTTAAGAATGCATACACTCATCGTATGATAAGACACCCGGGATGAAACCTATTTTGGAACGGCAGGAGCTATTGAGGTGTGAGATGTACAAGCATGTACCTGTCTAGGGACTCACAGTTCTTTTCCCAGCTCAAAGGTACTGGGTTTGATTCCCCCCCCCCACATGTCAGCAGGCTAGTCCTTGAGAAAGATGTCTAACTACTACTGTCAATCTACGTGCTCATTAATTACATGTATTTGTAATCACTGATTGTCTTTTTGTAATCACTGAAACATAGTGACTCAAGTATGTGTTGTGCGCTCTTTCTCTCTGTGTGTCTCTCTCTCTCTGTTCCTGCAGGTCTGAAGCAAGCCAGTGTGAGAGAATTCTCTGTGTCTCCCGAGGGAGACTCTCTGCTGCTCTCCGGGAACGACGGATACCTGCACGTCCTGAAGCTCAAGGTGTGATGCCGCTCCGTCATGGGCCCAAGGCTTGAGGCGCTCTCCTAGTTTCTCCCTGTGCTACCATGTGTACTCTATTGCAGTAGTGATTTATGTGGACACAAAGTCATCAATTTAATTCACTTTATTGAACTCGACTGTACGTCAGAGGATGTACTTTGTAGCTCAACAATGTGGGCAGGACAAGATGAATTTCCATCTTTTCTTGTACATTGCATGCGATGATCGACTGACTCGCACCATCAAATGGTTTGTGTTCCCAAATGTTATTTCATGTTGATCGTTGAGAAGAAGCGTTACCAACCGTTGTCCTGTTTTGTGTGCATGCAGACAAAGGAAGTGGTTCAGAGTTTGAAAATCAACGGCTCTGTAAGCGGAGTTGCCTTTTCTCCCGACGGAAGCAACGTCTTCGCACAATCTGGTAGGTTCTGATTCCCACCTTTTGCTAGCATGAGGACAATCTCTCTCCCGGGGTCCTATCTCTCTGGTAGAAGCAACTCTGTGGTAGAACCATCTCTCTGTTAGAACCATCTCTCAGGTAGAACCATCTCTCTGGTAGAACCAGCTCTCAGGTAGGTGCACCTTTCCGGCAGGTCTGTAGATCTGGGCAACGTCCTTTTTTTGTTTACACAAACATCTGATCTTATTATTTGGTCAAAGTCCTTAAAGTAACAAATCTTTCAAAAAAAATCTATTTGATTACAGATCTTAATTTAGGTCGTCCATGTGTGTGTTGCATTGATTATTATGTGGTAATATAATGCTGATAGACAAACAATGTTAACGATAAAATTGTGTGTGTGTGTGTTGCGCAGAGGAAGGCGAGGTGTATGTGTGGGACATGCGCAGCAGTCGCTGTGTCAACAAGTTTGCAGATGATGGCTGTGTGAAGGGAACCAGCATCGCCACATCCAGGAATGGACAGTATCTGTCCTGCGGGTGGGTCACACTCACACAACCCCCCCAGGGCACACCCAGAATAATGCCTGAACTAAAGTCAGTAATGTGTTACATTTGTGTAATGTGTTAAACTATCTATCCAGCTCTCAGTCGGGGATGGTCAACGTCTACTCTCAGCAGGACTGCCTGACGTCAGCCAATCCCAGGCCTCTGAAGACGCTCATGAACCTGGTAACCCCTGTGACCTCTCTGGCCTTCAACCCCGCCTCTGAGATCCTCGCCATGGCCTCGCAAAGCGAGGACGAAGCCCTGCGTCTGGTGAGCCCATAAGGAAACGCCCCAAAAACTGCCCTTAGTTAAAGTTTGGTTGGTTGTAGTAATGTTGGTTGGTTTGTTATTGACTACAGTTGCTCTGGTAGAATGGCAAGGACCGGAAGCTGTCTTTCATTAGTTGGTATACAGTAGAGGTTAGGGATGGCTGCAATGAAAGAAATGAATGTGGATTTTTCTAACCCTAACCCTAACCCTAACCCTATTTGCTAATACAATAGTTTTTGTGTCCTCTGTGTGTCCAGGTCCACCTCCCCAGTTTGACAGTGTTCTCCAACTTCCCCATCCCCACGAAGAAGAAGTACATCCACCGCACCAGCTGCCTCGACTTCTCCCCACATAGTGGCTTCTTCTCATTGGCTAACAACAAGGGTGACGCCCAGCTGACACGGTTAGTCCCACCCTCTCCTTACAACGATAGGCCTGGAAAAACTCAAGCAGTGCATTTCAAGTGAAACGTGATGGAAAATAGAAAGTGTTTCAAAACTGTTTTTATGCAGGAATGCTTAGCTTTTATTAACTATAAGTATATTTGCTGCTGCATTAGTTAAATTATTATAAGAACGGTCATTTCTTGAAACTAAAAAGTTGTACCGAATAACTTGCACCAATACCAACATTGCATAACCTACCAAGAGTAAAACAACGTTCAACTTTCACATTATTCAGACTCTGACTGATTTCTCTCTCTGCTTGCTTTTCTCCAGGTTGCTGCACTACAAGGACTTTTAAAAAAAATGAGGATTGCGTAACACACAGTAACAGGACGCCAAAATTAGAAGCCTTTGGGATACAGATTGTTTGTTTGGCGTTTATGACAGATTACAAGTTGAAAGTGTTCCCTGAGAAACTGAACCAGTGTGTAGGTGTCCCGTAACTTGTAATTGGATATTCAGCACACAGTTTCAAAGTACAATGTTAAAGAGAACAATGGGTTTTATTGGCACTGGGTCAGAATCGCTTGGTAGACGAGACCTATGTACTGCTGGGCGCATATATGGATGGCTTCCATGTAAAAACTCTGTTGTTTTTGTTATTATTTTTACACATTATTGTATAAATGAAGTAAAATAACCACGGTATATCCATTCTAATCGACTGTTTCTTGTTTTTGTGGGCCCAGCTCCAATCCCTCCCCAAAAGTCCTTGTTGCGCTACAGATCAAATCAGTTTTGTACACCTACTACCAGTTGCTGGAGTTCACGTGGTGCTTTAAATGTAATTAATCAGTAATATAAAACTGCTAGTACAGGATCCACACTCACGCCAACTTAGAGAACGCTAATGGTGGTAATTGGCTGGATCCCAACATTGAGGGCGGTGAGTAGCAATATGTAGTATTGAATCCAATATAACCCATCCTATCATTTAGGAGACACTTTTATCTAAAAGAATTGTAACTTAAAGTGAAATTTGTGTAAGATGCATGTAGGGGATGAGGCATCTTGCTCAAGGATTCTCAGTCATCCTGAGACATTGGGGTTCAAACCCAGAACCTTGCGGCTAGGAGTAGACTCTTTATACATTACACTACCCAATGTCTTTGTTTTATATATATTTGTGGGCTTTTTGTGCCTTTTTGGAGTAGGAAAGGGTAGTGGGTTGAAGCAGAGAGGAAATGAAACGAAGCAAAGGACCAGAGCTGGGATTCAAACCTGGGTCGCTCCAAGGCGTACTGCCTAAATGGTTAGCGCCCTACCGGCTCAAGCCAACCCACCCATCCATATCTAAATTTGTATAATAAAACCAATGATCATACCCAAGAGTTTTTAAGGGTTGATACTTAGTGCGCCAAGTTAAATGTTCAGCAGATCTTGTGAAAGGCAGTTTGAATCACTCAGCATAGGAGATGGTATTTGCACCGGGGTGTTGTAAGGTGACAGAGAGGGGGGCTAACAGTCAAACTAAATCTATTTGACACAGTGCTTCCTATCCCTCTCACTCACACACACACACCTGCCCTAGGAATGTTCCCTTTCCTGTTGGTTGGTCGTAAGAATGGAAAGCATGTCCATCATGTCAAGACATCGGGCATAAAAACCAAATTGCCTTTAGGAACTGTTGAATACCAAATGGTTGTTTTAAAAAATATGAACGAGTGCAGTGCCTGAAACACGTATATTAAAAAGCCACAGGAATTTATCTATAGCAATTTATTCTATATCGATAGGATTCCTGAGGAAACATCGTGTGACTTCTCGTTCTCTCAACACTGTGCCTTGTTTCAAACTTGCCTGACAACTTTTTATCTATTTACCTTATACAAGCGGTCAGCCAATGCTAGTCTGCTCCCTGATTTGACACACCCTCTACTGTGGGATGGGAACTCATGAACACACGCATAAACAAGCAACACTCTTTAAGATCCGTGGGGCTAGACTGTTTCAGGTTGGCTTGAGGAAAACGACTTCCGATACACCCAGAGGAGAGACATTTAACACTTAAGGTAAATACAAATTCTTATCTTTATGGATTTCATTCAAGTTTGACAATATTTAGAAGACAATAAAAGTAGCTAAACACATGCAAACTAATAATATAACTTAAATAATAAACCAGTATGTAGCGTTCTGTAAAATTATATTTCATAACATTCAATTCCAATTAGAAATGTCATCTATACGTTGTCGTACAACATCCTTGTATTGTACTGCATTGAAAAGTCTTGTCATGTATTTTATAAATCGACACATACATTACCATCCTGTCTGGGAAGCCAAAAAACTAAACAAAAAGCCATGCAAACCTCCTGAGATGGAGAGCACATGGCGACCTTAGACTCAACATCTGATCATGAGGTGGAGGTAAATTGCCAAATCTATAGATTGTGATGGTCCCATTGTTAAGCCTATAGGATGAACATAACCAAAGATGAGTCAGTGGTAATTTATGTAGGTGAAGATAAATTGTACCTCGGCTCTGGAAGGACAGATGTTTGACTTGTAGTGCTACATCTCCATTAGTATCTGACCCATGTGAGCTGTCAATAAGCATGACTCTGGGAGACAATGTATACATCTCCAGAACCTGTTCTTATCATTTACATAGTTGCTTAATGATCACGTGTTTTGGTAGCAACCATTACACAATCACACACATTTTCATATCCTGGTAAACCATGTCAGCTGTTGTCCTCTTAGTAGGCCTACAGCCTACAGGCCTCTTAGTAGGCACTTTTATTGTAATACGTCTTACAATACTTCAGTGCATACATTTATTAGCATGGGTGCCAACCCTATTAGGAATCAAACCCCTAACCCCGGTGTTAATGCCAGGCTTAGGGGTTCATCCCTCAAAATAGTTTGCCAATGTATACCTTTCAGCAAAGCTTTACAAAAAATGACAACAGACGTTATGGTTATGTACTCTAATAGTACTCTACTAGTTATCTACTGTTGTAGCGGGTACCTCTGTTCCATACTGTTATTTACTTTTACATTTGTTTCTATACTGTTTCATGCTGTTCTTTAATGATAGGGTCCAACACATTTAATTACTGTTGTATAGGCCCTACACTGTTCTTCACTGTGCTAAAGGATGCTGCATTGCCAGTGTCCAATATGGTTTGATGCTGTTCATTACTTTTTTTACATACTGTTTAATACCGTGCAATACTGTTCACTAAAAACAGTCAAATGCTTTTGTGTCCTCCCCTATTCCATACTGTTCTATGGGGTCCCATACTGTTCCTTTCTTACTGTCCATCCTCAATTTAGCCTCGCAAGATGTATAGGTTTCTCATCACCCACCAGGGCTCATTGCACTAATCCATAACCTCAACAATTCCAAAAGAGCCTCTTAACAACAAGCAGGACACAAGTCAGCCGGCAAAGTGTATTATTATGTGTGCAGGAGAGAATGCTAAAGATATGATTACCAATAGAGACATTATAGTTTCAATGCTCCTCCATCATGCATGTGGGTCCACTTTATTTTTTCAATGGAAATTGTTGTTGTGCACAATGTGTAAACTGTAGGGGATTGGATTGCTGCCACATAGCGATCTTTCTAAAGAATGCAAAACAAAAAACAATGAGCCCTGTGTCATACGTGTGCCATTTAATTCCGGCATGCACAGGCGCAGTATTTATTTCCTACAGCAACTATGTGGTCTCTGATGGAGCAGCATGTGTAAACAAGTGTGTCATAGGGCAGATGGAACAGTCTAGTACAGACGAAATATGGGTCCCTTGAATCCACTAGAAAATCCCAAACTTCTGCTTTTCGAGAAGTAGCTTCAGACGAACCAGATGACGCTTTTGTTGTCCATGCTGTCAAAGTGTGAAAAGATGATTACAGACTTACTAAAGGTGTTAGACTGTGTGTGGAGAAGGACCTGCTCCTTCAAAACTTTATTTGAATTTATTTCTTTGTTTTTTACTTGATCCCCTCAGACTATAGGGTTAATCGGTTGAGGATAATGTAAGTCAGTTGACTAGAGCAGATGAGCCTTGATGGGGACTATGTAGTTAAAGGTACTACTGAGCAGGGCATTATCCCATTACAGGCCGAGTAATGCTGTGTGTTACAACACTGCAGGCATATGTATAGCTTGCAACTAAGAATTTTTATAATTTACAAAACGTTATGTTGGTCATGATAAATAGGGTATTAAACGAAAAGAAAATAAGGGCTAGAATACATTATAAAGGAGACTAAAGGAGATACATTATAAAGGAGACTTACATTATAAAAGGAGGCACATAATTGGTGTCTACTCCGGCAATGATTGGATGTTGTTCTTCCAGGCTTTTCTTGGAAGGCTTTTCTTCCAGTTATTATATGGACTTAAGTGGATCATCACGTTGCCATTCAAACACGTATGAATTCTGAGCTTTCTCCTATAAGCTTTACTTAACGCAGTGTAAAATATTTCGTCGTGTAATTGTCGGTGTGTATGAAGTTACTGGACAGATACCTTGACTGTCGTTGTCTGGTTGTTAAGTTTGGACTTAACAAACACATACACAATAAGTGTATCTGCTTTTTGTGGGAACCGTCACTCAACGTCTGAAATTGGAATGCAGGCGATCCAGCCATCACTCATATGAAAGGTCGAGACACAAACACGCACGCACGCAATTTCTCTCTCAATTGAAAGACACTTACATAGATCGTGCTCTATATGCATCGATCTATCAGATATATTTTGTTTGCAGATTGTTTAATAAACTCATCTAGGATGGATTCAATCCGGAGGTTTTTTTTTTACGTTGTTGGTTTCGATCTGACGAGCTGATCAGCTTAAAATGTAATTGGGCGCAGCTGGGTTAGGCCATGGACACTCGACCTGTTTACAACGGAACGGACGACCAAATCCAAATAGTAAGGAGTTATTTTTGCAATAAAACGATATAAAAAAGTGAAGCGTATAACTGTGGCACCCAATCCTAGCTCAGTGATCAATTGGAATCGTTTGATTGGACTTTATTTGAAACACACTAACCACACCACGTGCTGGTTACAGTAAAAAATAAATAAATAAAACAACACATACACACAAGCCGTCCGTCCACGTCCAACCAGTAAGATGCTATTTAACAAATAGCATCAAACAACAAAATGCAAATGCAAAATTGCAAATTGGTGGAATTCGCAGAGTAGCGTGTGCGCCACTCAAGTTTAGAACCGACATTAACTTTACAAACTTGGGTTCACTCTAATTCTCATCGTAGGCTTTTTGGTATTTCAGGTAGCTCGTGCACCATTGATAGCATCAAAATAATTGTTGGAAAACAAAGTCACCCTTAGCTGTTTTATTTTTTTGTCGTACAATGGTGCTGTGTCACGCTGAGTAGCCGGTTTGGACCGTTTTAATAGTCCTTTTGTGCTCCATTCGTTTGTATGTTGCGGTACAATTGCAGGTGGAATGTTGCCAAGCCTGAGTTTCAATGCACCAGCAAGTATTTTTAAAGTAGGCCTAACAATTTATAACCCTAAATACATTTCTTTAAGGTAAAGGGAAGCAACTCCAATTACATTATCACAGCAAAACTCTTTGGATTTATATTTGGAGCTTAGATGGTTGTATTATCTGTTTGGCTGGTTATCTGTCTTTCTTTTGTTTTATTTCAGGGAAAACACTAGAACATGATGAGCATGATATGGCATACCATCTTAATTGAAACAAATTAATTTGAACCTTAATCAAATGATTTAATACTTCTAGTGAAACAGCCTTTGTAACCTTTCGCACACTTGTTGTTTCAGTTGGCAGTTGACTATATCCAAGTACCGGGTAAATGGCAGATTACCTGATAATAGTTTAATGTTAGTTAATGTCTAAAATGCTATTTGGGAACATAATATGCACAATGCTGGTTGTACAATGTACGGAAATATCAACACTATTTCACAACTCCTAATTTGTATAAACTGTATGGCCCTAAAGTTAATGTCAGTCATTGTAAGTCATTTTCAAAAAATAACTTGGTAAAAGTTATCCTATATTTCGTTATCCTATATTTATTCCTCAAATGTGTTTTGTTGTTTTTAGATTATCTCTTTAGTTCACGGCAGCAGCTCAGATGGCAGAGGCACCGACAGATCCAAGCCTTGACATCTTCTCGGAGCAAGAGTTGACCTGCTCCATCTGCCTGGACGTGTTCACCGACCCCGTTTCCACACCCTGCGGACATAACTTCTGCCAGGTAGGCCTACCGCTGCTGCAGGTGGATGAAGGCCAAGGCGTAGGGCCCTCTTCTCATCGACGTGAAGTAGCCGCAGAGGGGAAGTCAGATGTTGTGGGTGAGGGTGTTTGGCTCCCAGCCAAAGCAGTGGGTTAGGTCCCCATGTCTTCCTCTTGAATAAAGCGTTTGCTAAGTTACTAAAGAATATGAACCGAAGTGTGATCTACTTCTAGTGAGATGTTGGGCGCTGGCAGTAGTTCTGTAACAAGTTTCTGGTCCTCATATTCCCGCCTTAGCATGAGAATCAAATATGTGCCGTGATATTTGATGGAAACTCAACAGAAGACTGACAATTGGTACTGCTCTGGAGGCAAAGGATCTAGGCTAGAATCATTTATAACTTGAAATGAGGGTGTCGGCAGCTCTTTGCGATTGTCAAAAGGAACAATCATTTTATCAATAATTGTTGTTGCCTAACAGTGAGGTCAATTACTTAAACCCACACTTCTAGTGTGCCATTAGACACCATTCAGTAGTCTTGGGCTATGGTTAGGGGCTGTGGTCAGCTCCCCGATGTTGTAATCCTGCCACGTCACATGGCTCCCTCTCTCCTTCCCCAGGCCTGCATCGGGGGTTACTGGGCCTCCAGTCGCGTGTGCAGCTGTCCACTCTGCAAAAGACAGTTTGATGAGCGGCCCCTCCTCAACATCAACAGAGTGTTTGCCCTCATCGCGGATAAATACAAGCACTCCCGCTACGGAACGCCGCTAAAGACGGGGCTGCCCACGGCCGCCGGCGGAGACGAAGAGCAAGCAGGGACGTGCGTCTACGCCGCCACTAACCCGTTTGCGCCACCGGACCCGGGCGCGGTGGTGAATTGCGACATTTGCACCGGGTTGAAGCGGGCGGCCGTGAGCTCGTGCCTCGTGTGCACGGCGGCCTACTGCGATGAGCACGTGCAGCCGCACCTGACGTCTGCGTTCTACGCCTCCCACAACCTGCTGGACCCCCAGGAGGCACTGCGTGGACGCACCTGCGCCGAACACAAGCACCTGCTGGAGGTGAGGACGGACGGACGGAGACGACGGTGCCCCGCGAGAGGTTACTCGGCAGAAACGATCTGTCCCGATGATGCAAAGCTCCTGGGTTCTGGTTCTGAACGCGATTGAAGCTCTGTGGTCATCATTGGGTGGGGCAAAGCCATCGCAAAATGTTAAACTACTGACATGACCTACGTACAAGACACTCATAACACCACCCCACGTGTTTCTAGTGCAATTTTTATGGTTGTTTTCAAAAGTTTTAATGCCAAGAAACCCACTGAAATTCATTTGAATGAAATGGACCACAAACCATTTATTCCTCTATATGTTGGTGCTTTTTTGTTTTCACCACAACGTCGACCTAATTAAATCCCCTTTTGACCTTGTAACATCAGGTGTACTGTAGGACGTGCCAGAGCTGTGTTTGTGGCATCTGTGTCTTGGGGGAGCATCGCACCCACCAGACGGTCTCCGTTCAGACGGAGAGACTTCACAAACAGGTGGGAGAGGGAGCGAGAAAATAAAAGAATGCAAGTGAATGTGATGGAGGATATGGCGCATAAAGGCCTAATATTGAATGATTTATAGTTTAAACATTGTTGCATGTAATGGATACCTAAGTCACTTTGACACTTATGCATCCAACAATGTATAGTGCCATATACTGTCAATAATGTTTATGAAGATGGATGAAGAATTACTATTTTCAATGTGTACCCATGTCAATTAATTTATAGTCTTTTGGATGATTGTATTCTATTTTTAATGCTCTTATTCATGTCTTGTTGTTGTTGTATCTTATTAAGTTTATAGTTGCTGCAGTAGTCAATTGATGGTGTGAAATGGCAGTTAATACATGTCAGACTATGGTTCTCTCCATTCATCCGTCCGCCTGTCCGTCTACCTCTTTATCTAGAAACTGTTATCCAGGTCTGAGTTGGAGATCGTGAACCGCATTGAGGGGAAGAATCTTCGTCTGATGGGGCTGAAACAGCAGCTCCATGTCGTCACGGTAGGGCGCACTCTCCTCCCTTACCTTCAGAAGACGATATGTATTGGCCTGGTAACCACAAGAATCTGCAAGCGCGTATTTGATTTGCTCTGGCATATGAGTCTAGCCCCCCCCCCCTTCTCAGACGCATTTCCCGCAGACTTTGACCGCGTAGAGGACGGCCCGTATGGGAACACCGTTGAGATGGTTGGCGATTATGTGTCACCATTTCGTTGCTCTGGTCGGGTGTACGTCGATCCAAGGGCCTTTTGGTCGGCTTGATTATGCCTCTTGGTAATCAGAAAATTAACTGAGGTTGTAGACTAATGCACTTGGCGAATTGGTCTAGCTATGTCAGGCTAAATATGTCTTTGAATGACTAAATGTCTCATTGTTATGGTGGATTATTTATTCTTAGAATCTACTACCTTCCGGCTTGTGAGTAAAACTCCCTGACCACTAGACTAGACGATCTTGCCCCGCTATCATGATACCAGCCATGGCTTCTTATATGCAAGTGATCAGGCATACATTAGCTGTGTTTGAAATCGTTTCCTATTCACTCACTCCCTCACTATTCCCTATATAGTGTTCATGATATAGTGCCCTATATAGGGACCGATCAAACGAGAATTCGTACACTACGCTGAACATTTTCGAAACGTCATTTTAACGTCAAATGAACCACTGAGAATTCGACCACTGCTACAAAAATGGCGAGCACCCTATATAGTGCACTATATCCGTGATGGGGAACGATTTCGAACACAGCCATTGTCTGTAGCCTGTGTTGAGCTTGAGTCCTTATGAACGGCCGCTTGTCAATCGCAGAACTACGCCCACGGAGAACAGGCAGAGGTGGAGCAGCTCCTTTCCGAGCTGTCCGAGTCCACGGAGAGCATCCGGGCCCTCCTGCTGGGCAGGATGCAGACCAAGAGGGACGCCGTGGTGACCAAGGGGGAGGGGCTGGTGGGCCGCTTGGAGGCGGAGCTAAGCCAGCTGGTGGAGAGGAGGGCCCTGATGGACACCCAGGCCACCAGCCAAGACCACATTAGATTCCTGCAGGTAGGAAACCCACACCCCACACCAGGTCCATCTAGGAAAGGTTTACCTTGAGGGGGGGGCTATACCGTCTGCATGGGGATCTTCCACGGCGGGTTTGCAGAGTGACTACAGGGGTGTCCCATGAAATGATTTGATCCCAAACGTATTTTTTTTCCAAAAATTAAAATATGTGCTTATGATGTGTGTATGCAATGCCAAGCCATTGTGCCACCTTTTTTACATGGCACTATCGGCCGCGCTACACATTATTATTGGCCTAGTTTGAAAAGTAATTGTATACAATATGTTATAGGAGGTCCCTCCACCGCTCACCATGGAGGGATTAGAAACAGTGGAGGTTCAGCCCCACTCAATATGGTTAACAATCGCCCCCTGCTGTACACAGCAATAAGGATCTGATGGACTGACACACCATGACGATCTTTTACCACCTATTTTTAAATTTTTCTTTGAAAGTCTTCAAAATGGAATCCCTGTCCATCCAAAGCGCTATAAATGCTTGTGTTGATGGCTGCTTTGTAGAGAAACCGTGCCTTGCCTTGCTACCGCTTACTTTTCATGGGTGTTTATTTTCCAAGGGGTTGTTCAGCAGTTATCTTGCATGGCCACTGCTATAATCTCCTAGGGTTGTTTAATTTGCTAAACACTGTATGCAAAGCACAATCTGGCTCAGAGCCATCGAACCCGGACCATATGCATACAATAACTTTTCCATTGTGTGTGTTTGTGTGCGTGTGTGTGCGTGCGTGCGTGTGTGTGTGTGTGGTGCAGAATTTCGACCAGACCATGGCTCCTCTGGCCGTGGCCTCGGCCCCGCCGGCAGAGGCGGAGTCCCAGCTGTCTCTGCACTTCAACCTGACGGACATAAAGAGCGCCCTGACGGATGTGAGGGAGAGGATGGACGAGATCCGCACGGGGAACACCCGCTCCAGAGGCTCCGTGGGATCCAGTAATGCACTCATTCATTAATGAATTCGTCGGTTTCGCTATTTAGGCGCTTTCTTGGCCTTTTAACGTCAGTGCTGTGGACCTCTGGCGTTCACCTCGCTATGAAGCATTCACGTCTGTGTGTGTGTGTGTGTGTGTGTGTGTGTGTGTGTGTGTGTGTGTGTGTGTGTCCCTGCTTCCAGTCTCCTCCGGGGAGAGGGATATGAGTGACGGAATGTCCAGCTATAGAGGAAGCAACACCAGTCTGAGGGCCAGCCAGTGGTCTCTGAAAGGTAAGCTAGACCGCCACCAAACTCTATTTCAATTAACAGCAAACGACAGTTTTACCAACTTAACTTGCTACATTGTGGCAAGGGCTAGTTCTAATGAGGTCATTTGTATGGAAAATATCTCACTTCAACTCCAACTCTTTCTCTTCCAGATGTGAAGAAGATCAAGGCCGGAGCAGGTGTGTGTCAGTCTGTGTCTTTAAAGGCATTACTTTTGCATTTTCACAAATAGTCAGTGGTGGCTGGTGATTCAATTTGTGGGTGAGGCGCAGTCAGGGATGGGGGGGTTCAGGGGATGGCCATAACCCCAAAAATCATTCAGATTTCATAGCCTACATCCTGACTTGCAGGGCCTTGGCAAGCTTGCACTGCATATACAGGCCTACTTTATCTCTTTATACTTTATTGGTGTTATTCTGATGTTTAGGCAAACCTTGATCACTCTGCGATAGCATCCATTTTTTGCGAGTCTCAAGGTCTATTTAATATGCAGTTAGAAAATCGATGACAGTTGCTTCATTTGGTTTATATGCAATAGGCTGAGAGAATAGATTAATGTGTAACCTACTTGCTCCTTTTAAGTATAACATTGCTTGGGGACTCCAATTCCTCCGCTGGAAAGGGGGAAGGGTGGTGGCTATCCATCTCTTCTCTGCAAGTAGTTGTGTGGCACAAGTGCTGCAGATGGAGGTAGCCTATTTGATTGATTCGCTGAATTGTCCAATCATGTGGTGACAAATAATAGGAAAAACAATGCCATTGTTCTAGGCGCACAGAGGTGCGAACTAAAAACGCCAATGAAAAGCTGTCTCTGCTTGAAAGGCGGCCAAAAGATTGGCAGCTCACATAGACGTTGTGGTTACCGGCTCCCGTGAAGCAGGGCTTTCTCCCAAACTACGAATAAGCAGCCTGTCCCAAAGAATTGACATTCAGACGGATTTAAATGGTTGCTGGCAGTGGCAAGTACGGTCTATCACACACTTAAACGAGGATAAGCGCTGTGTATTTCTGTTGATATATTTCGTATTTGTAATGGTTGATTCATAGTCGGCAGATATATTCGAGTGAATACTTCACGGAGTGGTGGCGCCCACCGCCCTCTATTGATCCGCTGCCACTGGTCTGTAGCGTAATATGTTTTAGATGCCTTGGATTAATAGTGGTACATGAGCTGTTGACCACAGCATTATGTTCTGTTTCAGGCCTCAGAAAGATCCTACCCTACATGGGTGAGTATTGCCGTTGGTTATCCACCAAGTCTTATTCTTAAAAACGTACTGTCAAAACTGTTTATAGTTTTCACTTTTAACAGTTGTTTGTATTAGAATTGGGCCTACCAAGTGGCTGGGTGGCCCAACACACAAGTGTGCATTAAGTGCCTTGTAGGGACCCAGCTTGGGTCCCGCCTGTGGTCCTATGCTCCATGTTATTCTCTCTCTTCTCAAACCTTACCCAGCCAAAATGACTGGCTCCATCAACAATGAACACCAAAACACATAAAGCAAATGCTTAGTGGGCAGACTTATGAATATCAATGTTGACTTTCTATCTACAGAGGATGTGACGCTGAACCCGGTGACGGCGTACCCCTTCCTAGTGCTCTCTGAAGACCGGAAGCAGGTGAAGAGGGGGGAGAAGCTACAGTTCTATAGGAACAACCAGCAACGCTTTGACATCTGGTCCTGCATTCTCGCCAAGGAGGGCTACGACACTGGACGCCACTACTGGGAGGTAAAAGGGCCCAGAGGTCAGAGGTCAGGCTTGGAGCCAGGGGTACCAGACTAACTGATGAGGGTTATTGTTGTTGAAGGTCCGGGCACTGCTTGTTTGCTTAGTTTTTTTTGGGATAAGGATAATGCATTGGTTAGGACGTATGACTCCTACCCGAAGGTACTTGCTTTTCTAGTTGCAGTTTGGCTGAAAGTGTTAATGACTAAATTGTTAATGGTAGTACTCTGCATCTGCTCTATTGTCCAAGTGCAATTGGGGCGAGTTTCAGTTCATGACGAACAAGAATCCCACCGTTATTTTTTTTCCTACCTTAATTGCCTGAAGACCCGCCCCTACTCTGCCTCAGGTTGGCTAAACATTACCCAACATCACTCCAAATGCCTTAACCTAAACAGTCAGGGATGTGTCTTACAGCAAGTGCGCCATGAAAACCAATAACTGCTTGTGCAGCCACATTTAGGAAATAAATGAGACTTCCCAGTCTCATTTATTTATTTTTTCTTAAACAAATTGCCCAGTAGGCTATATTTTCTCTCATGCAGGCATTTTTGTTGAAGGAGGGGAATGGGTCTGCGCTTTAATCTCCATGGGCATGAGGTTCCAAACCCAAAGGTCTCATGAATCCGATTTTGGATTAAAATCTAAAGTCTGATAGCAGAAAGTTAACAGGCCTATCACTGTAATTTTTTGTTCGGAACAATCATAGTGCTAGAGGCAAGGATCTGTAAACGCATAATTGGCTATTAACAGCGATCACAAACTCGGCCAGCACTAGTTATCAACACATGGCCACTGTAGAAAGACTTATATCGTTTATCTCCTTGAAATGAAACAAGGTGTAACTCTGCTCCTTTCAGTTTTGGTGTTCCGGTCAAGGCTCTGTGCCATCTCCCCTAAGTAGTTCTGCTATAGCGTGGAAAGACTGCTGGATGGGAGATTCTCCTCTCCCTAACCGTGTTACCCATTCCTGTCCTCTCTCGCCCCAGGTGAGCGTTGGGGATGGTAAGGACTGGAAACTGGGGGTTGTTTCAGAGTCGGCCCAGAGGAAGGGCCTGTTTGACATGAGTCCCTCCAGTGGCTACTACGCCCTCTGGTGGAGCGGAAGTCAACTCCGTGCCCTCACAACTCCTCCACTTACTAAGGTCAGTTGCACAACTGAATTGACGTAAGGTGTACTGTAACTTGTTAACATTGTACTTATGATTGTCTCTCTCCATCTGTTTGTCCAAAACAGATGGTAATAATACTATTAATTTATGGTATGGAAGAGACAATGCTGCCTGTATTCTGTGTTCCTCTTGATCAACCTTATTAAACATTGGTCCCACAGGTGAAAATATCGTCCAAGTTACGCAAGGTGGGAGTGTTCCTGAGTTTGGAGGAGGGCCAGGTGTCCTTCTACAATACCAAGACGGGCTCGGAACTCTACACCTTCAGGGGGTCAGAGTTCACCGAAAGGATGTACCCGTTGCTAGGCACGGGCGATAAAGAAGTCCCTCTAGTGCTCTTGACCGTCCAATGAAATAAGGGCCAAATTGTCGCGGGGATATACTTCTTCTTTTAAGGTTGGCTGACCAAGCGGTTTTGTCCTTCAGTGAATAAAACAATAAAGACAAGTTTGAAGATTGTGTTTGTTTATTTATTTGAGGATTTAGGGGCAGGATTTGAATGGCTCCCAAAGACTATTATTTACCGAGGATGACGCTTAAATCAAATAATGGTTTAGGACAGACGGAGAAGTAAGGCTTGTTTGATATTGAGACTACATTAAAGGGTTGAGCAGTGGGTCATAATGAAACTGGGCCGTCATAGCCACACATTACTATATATATTATATTGCTATAGATAAATATAAAATGAGGAAAAATAACATTGATATTGTCAAAGCAATTGTGGCTTGTCTTATTTTGAAACAGTCTGCTTCCTGTGGCAAGTTCCTGTTTTTCTGTCATTGCTGTTTGTGTTCCAATATATTGTTCGTAAGTAGGCTGCTAACTTCCGGCCATCAAAAGTTAAGAGGAATGGGTCCTTTCTCAATTTATGAGAAATATTATTTTTTTTCCAATGATTTACTGGCTGCTTAAAAACAATGTGGTTATGCGTTATAAAGTTGTTCTAAACTGACCCAAGTGTTTGTTTTTCTTGGTATGAGTTTCAGGGATGCTTTGATGTCCTCTAATTTGACTTTGTTATTAGTATAATGACCACAAAACAAATCAAGGTGCATTGTGGTCAAAAGAACACCCTTAATATTTGGACTTGAAAGGATGACAATCATTAACGTGTCCTGAGGTGCAAAACGCTAAACATTGTGAGAAATCATGTCTGTCTCTGCAAAATCCAACAAAGAAATGGACTTTGAACCAATAAAATCCAACACTGAAATGGTGCGAATAAAAAAATGTGAGTGCCACTAAGTCAGACACCAAACTACATCAGTCTTTTAGAATGATAACCATCTAAGAATTTGTTTTTGTTTTAGACAATGTCACATTTACTCTGTTCTGGGTAATGTGGTCCAACGGTGTGTCATGACATGGTTAATACCTTCTACTGAAACTACAGATTGACTTTAAGCCAAGTGTCCTGCTGTATCAATGTTGCCTCAAATGGTTTCAGCCACAACAAAACAAACAAAACAGGTTTCTGTGCTTGGTTCAGGTAGTCACAAACAATTGGATTTTAATGCTTCCAATGCATAAATCCTTAATTATCCATTCCCATGTTAAATGTGTATGATATGGTAATACATATACACATCCATTGTGGCCGACTTGGTGCTATATTATTGGTTTCACTATTTTCTACGCAAATGCATTTGGCAAAGCTCTTTACGTGAACCAGCAAGGGATATTTGTAACATGAGCATCACTATAGACCCTGGCAAGTTGGCAAAACCATGCCCTTAGTGGAGGATGATCAGAGACCCAGCGCTTTCGAGTATTTCCATGGAGACACTACAGGTATTACGGCAGCAGTACTAATACAACATGCACAGGTTTGACTTGAGCTTAAAATAGGCGCTAGAACAGAAAAAGGCACAATTTTACCCAATTCCCTTCAAGTATGGTTGATTAAAATCCTCTTTTATAAGAGTTATTCAACTAGGTTGCGGTGCACTTTCATCTAGTTTACTGTGAACTTTCATAATGTCCTTTCAATGTTATCTGCCAACGTGGTCTTATTTAAACACATGACACACATAACTACCAAAATAAATACATGTTTCTTATCACTGTGTTCTAGGGCTGTGTCCGGTAGTGCCTACATGGATGTTACAATATGTATAATCATTCAAGTTCATATTTTATTTAACATAATTCATATTGCAGTCAATGTGAACAGCTGGGGTTTCAATATACACATTAGTATTGTAACATTTTAAGCCCCTCCCCATTGAATGACCACACCCACCCCACCCCTACTCATATAATTCCAACCTCCACGGTAAACTGCCCTGGTCCCACCCACACCCAAAAAACAACAACAGTGAAACAAATATGTCTCCATTCCCACAGAACTCCTGTTATTATGACATTACTGCTCTTGCCCGTCTGTCATCCTCCCCCTTTGAGCCTGCAGCCTGTGTGTGTAAAAGCATTTATTTTGCACATGTGATCATGTTGAGTGTGTAGCAGCAAGTGCAGATCTCAATTGGCTGTTATTGGTGTGTGTGTGTGTGTGTGTGTGTGTGTACAGAGTGAATTAAGTTTTGCCTCCTCCCATTGGTTCGTGCTCACTGAATACCTCTGACCATACCAATAGTGAGTATTAAGGAGAACGGGAGCAACCTGTCTGCCGGTTTGTCTGTCTTGCATTGTCTGTCTGTCTTCCTAAAGTCAGTCAGTCAGTGAGTGAGTCTCTAATCCACAAAAAAAGAACAACAATGTGGGCATCATAATCAGTGTGAGAGCCGTAACCAAATGATGAACTCACTCACCCTCCACCCCAGACCCCCACCCAGCTACCCCAACACACATCTCCCCCCCACCCCCCCCGAGAACATATACCCTGCCAACGATGGAGTCTGATACGGGTGTGTCTGTTTGTGTGTGTGTGTGTGTGTGTGTGTATGAGAGTGTGTGTGTTTCTGTCAGGGTATGCATGTGTGTGCGTGGTGGCCCTACAGAAGGGTGTAAACAGTAGAATGCGTCTAGTAAGTACAGAGGAGGGCTGGGCTAGGTGGGGCGGGCGTTGGTGGTTTTTCTTCTTCAACCTCCTTTGAAAAATAATAATAATCAAAAACTGAAAAGCGTCTTTGTGGCGTGCTAGCTTCTGCTCGCCGCTGTTTGCCGAGCAGGGCAGAAAAGTAAAAGGGAGGGGTGGGTGGCATCGACTGGTTGGGCTTGGGAAGGGAGGATGGGGGCCCAGTCGAGGAGAGTTGGGGTGATTTGGGGGTGGGTTGGAGTTGGTGGTTGTCGACGAGCTATTTCAGACACCTCTCGAAGTAGGTAGCGCCCACGTAGCCCCCCCGCAGCGAGCGCTGCACGTTCTGCTCAAAGAGCCGCCGGTTGGTCTGAAGCACCTCCGCCGCCTCCTTGTTCAGTGGGTCCTCTGGGTTGGGCTCCTGGAAACCAAAGGACAGAGTGGATCAGACTGGAGCCCACTTTCATTGCACATTGCAAGGACAGAGCAGAGATATGTGAGGGGGAGAGGAACGGTGATATGTGAGGGGGAGAGGAACGGTGATATGTGAGGGGGAGAGGAACGGTGATATGTGAGGGGGAGAGGAACGGTGATATGTGAGGGGGAGAGGAACGGTGATATGTGAGGGGGTGAGGAACGGTGATATGTGAGGGGGAGAGGGACAGAGATATGGGGGGGGGTGAGGAACAGAGATATGTGAGGGGGTGAGGAACAGAGATATGGAAGGGGGAGAGGAAAATAAATATCGGAGGGAGAGGAACAGAGATATAGAAAGGAGAGAGGAACAGGATACAAGGATTGGAAGGGGGTTATTGGGGGGGTTGGGAGGCGGGAGGAGCACATCTCAGAGAATCGGTCAACCGGTGGTGACGATTTGGAGACGTGTTAAAGGAAGGAACAGGAGGACCTGAGTAGCATGGAGGAGACAGAGTGAAGTGAAAGATAAAGGAGATTGAGGAAAGGAGAAGAGGGTGGGATATGAGAAGAAAGGACGAGCACTGGTACAGGCCCACCAGAAATGTTGAGTAATTTGCGTGCAGTGCAGTCGTTGGGCTGTCTATAGCCCTGAGAGACAGAAAAATATGAATGAATGCACTACTCACTAGAAACAGATATTGTAAGCCATAGATAATGGAATTTATTGTCAACACTGGCTTCCAGTCCTCTCTGGAAAGGAAAAAGACAAAAAACAACAAATTAGCCAACTCAATTCCAAAACCACAGACATGCCCGGGCACAACGCAAGACTTTGCCCATTAGCTGTGGCTATGGATGGCATAGCATTGCCAGTGCTATGGAACCCAGTGTCAGATCCTATAGCCCGAGACTGACAGAGAGTGTATGACACATACCTTAAGATATTTAGGCAGACGTTTCCTTCCAGGTCAATGTTGGGGTGGTACACCATGGTCTCACATTTCACCTTGGGCGGGTCATGGGGATAACCCTGTCCTACCTGAGAATGCACAAACACATGCACAAATGACATTGCAAGAATTAGGATCGTAATCGCCTACACAATAATGACATTCGAGCATTTTAATGGTTATTAAAATGTATTATCTTGTTCTCATTTTAAAAAGGGGAGGAAATCATGAAAAAGTATTAACTTAATGAAGGAGTGGCAGGAAGAGAGAAACAGATGAAAAAGAATCACTTAATTATATGATGATTGATTCTTCAAGCAAAAGTGCGACCTACCTTAAAGCTGAACACAAACTTTCCGCCTTTGTAGAAGCCCTGAGACATAATGAAAACAACATGATGAGGGGACATTGACATTGTCATTAACTTCTTGTAAAGGGTTAAGGGTCATCATGGTGAGCATTAGGCATCAAGCATCAGAACATTTCCATGTTCCATAAAATATATCCTCACCATTTACCTCAGTCTATTGATTTCCTTACAAAACTTCAAGCTGATTTAATGAAGTCTTTGTCAACTCCTGGCCACGTAGACAAGTAGGTGACCAATTTCTGTACACTTCTGTGTCCGAGCCAGGTCAAACATTAGGTGATGATACAGCTGAATGAAGCTACAGCGTTTCAAACTTTGAGGAAGTGCAATCTCACAAAAACCCAGCGAGGGAGCGGGGGCTTTCAAACCACACTTAAGTCTTTTTCCAAGGTAGTTTTATTTTGTTTTTATCAGGAGGGTTTTTCATTCAAAGGTATTTCAATATGACATTTAGATATATAATGGGGTTATAATCAAGACATTGAATGAGACTAACTAGCACCAGTGAGGTGCTCATGAATGGCAGGAACTAGAACCATCCTCAAACAAGTACGGCAGGCTGTTAGCAAACAATCCATTAGCCTAATGGGTACTTGGGAACAAGCCAAACAAACACAGACCCTCCCTTTCCCATACACACAAACCAACAAACAAATCACCTCATCTGGTGAGATGATGAGTCTGAAGTTGAGAAGGTCATCGTCGTCAGGGAAGTTGATCTCACACGTCTTTGGCAGGTTCAGCTCATTGATGTCTGAGAGAGCAAGCAAGAGCAGCAAATACCACATAAAACCAAATGAGACAGGAAAATAAATAAAGTAACTTAGTTCAGTCCAAGGATCAGCAACCAAGAGAGGTAGGCTGCTACCTAGTGAAATGAACTTACAACATCCTGGGGCTTTGTTCTAACTGTCCATTTTGACCACCTTAAGTTGAAAAACTCAGTCCCCTCAGAACAGGAAGTATTCTCTTAAGTGAGAAAGAGGACAGTTGATACCTTCAGGTTATTATGTAGCTGTAAACTGTTTATGTACAGTTATCTAATCACTGCTTTATATACACTAGAAAGGTTTAAAGAGTGATCTTCTTGGTTGTAAAAGTCCTTATATCAAACAATCAAATGTGAATCCATAATTTCCATCAGAATGGAACATTTACCACATTCAATTGACGTCATCAAATTTGGTGAGGTTATAAGTGATTTTAGGAACTATTCAGGTTTCTGAGTGTATTTAGGGTCAAATGAATCCATAACTCGATAGGAATGGCTGGCCATTCAGAACGTAAGATGGGAAGTTGAACTTCCACCTTCCAAAATGTGAATATGCGGTACTGCCTGCTCTATCCAGTTGTTTGCTCGATGTTATGCGAGGCATGTGCTGATTGTGAAATTAGAGGTTTTGGAAACTAGATGCTTTTGGAGTTTAATGGGATCCGTCTAAAGTGTCCAACCTTCATTAGTGACTACTGGGACATTGGCAATTTACAAATAAAATTCTGCGCAATCTATCTAGCTTATTAAGACCAGCAAATGCGTCAACAAATGTGTTAAGCTATGAGAACTTATATTATCATATCAGCTCACATATGATAAAAATAAAGTATAATTGTTCTACAATTGATGTGAACTACTATAGGAAACGATCACAGCTGCATGGACATTTTCTACATTGGTTGTGGGCTTATGTGTTGTCAATCATATGAGTGGAGGACATCAAAGTAATAGCATTCAGCTTCATTTATCACTTGATTGGCACATGTGTAACCCAGTACAACCCATCTCAAGTTCTCCGATATGAAAACGAGGTTTTCCTACCATTATATGAAAACTGTTTGATATGACATAGGTCCCTATACAAGGAAGATTAAGAAAATAAAGCAATAAAGAACCGCCGGGAAACAAGGCTACAATTAGGGTTAGCTATTACTGTTTCCGATGTTTAGATTTAATCTGAAATATTTTACATAGAGATATGGGGGTAATACAGTTTATTTTGGTCTTGTTTTGTTTCAATCGAATCGTTTTGAAGTCTAACAAGTATACAATAAAAATTATCCCCGAATTATTATTTTGTGGAAAACCGTAGCATACGTCAGTCGAATATTGACAGATACGTTTTGTTTTTAATACAATTTGAACAGACGGTCTGTATACGTAGATAACATATCAAGAAGTTTAATATAACATTCGCTGGATAGCTTATAAACAGGCTTTGTTCTTACAGCCATGACATTCTGAATATGCCCAATTAAAAATAAATAGTTCGCGGTTAAGTTACAGCAAAATTATTGGCTTATCACCTTTGTCAACGACTTAAAGGACTGCCATTGACGGTGTATGAGTTGGCAGCTGTGTGCCCTATGCTGCATCACTTTGAAAAGCTTCTAAAAAAAGGTTGATTTCCAGGTTTTCGTATTGTTTTCCAATATAGCTTGCCACCGTTGGCTAGTAGCATTTCAAGCTAATGCTAGCATTTTAGCTAGCGCCAATCTCATGTAACAATAGTGTCTTATAGCGTATGTATCCATATCCACAGTGTGTTTCTGCTTATAGAAACCTGGTATAGGTTGGGGCAATACTGTAACTCTTTTTGTGAGATAAACATGGTCCCAGATAGACCAGCACAGCTGACTAGCCAACTAGCTGCAGCGGCAACAAGCCTACCTTTCTGTATCCGAAGCTGGGCCGCACTTGCTTTTTTACCCCCGGCTCCTGTTCTGTTTCCTCCAGCAGATTCTTCGTCTTTCTTCTGCTGCTTTAGGGTAAAGAGCTTAATCATCTTCAATTATTTGCTATTGTAGTATCTATATTTATGTCCCGTAAACACACACACACACACACTGGTTTTATGCCGTTAATCTTTGGGGGAGCCAAATCACTGTAGTGCACCGTAATGTTGTTGGAGCCGGTGCGTCTCAAACTAATTACAAGGGAATACTGCTGTAGTAGCTATGTGGCTAGCTTAGCCCGGCTAGCGCGAGAGGGCTAGGAGGACAGGCGCTGCTGCTGTGGAGAGTGAGCAGAGCGAGGAGTGATGTCAAAACCCTTCGATACGACATATGATTTGCTAAAACCGGTTTTATTATGCTAGGGTTATTGCAAGACACGTTCACGGTAAAATAAAAATCAACTTTTTGCTGTCCGCTTTGTGATTTTAATTGTGATTTAAAGTTATCAACTTCCAAACTGTTACAAGTATTTGTTTTTTGTTTTTTGTGGAACCCGGCCTAATATTTGATAAATTAATGCCAATGAACATGACCTACAAAATATTGCATGTGTCATTACAATTCATATTGACTAGTACATTTCTAATCTTCTTTATTGTTTTGGTCCTTTCTTCTAGTTCTATGTCTACTGCTAGGCACTAGTTATATTGTTTTCCAAATTGACATTCAGACAGTAAATTCGTTAAAAATGTGTGCATAAAATCAAACCTAATATGCTAAAGATGACGAGGATAATTATATGATCAGACATGATAAATATATGAAACACACACACAAGCACGCGCGCGCTCACTGACACGCACAAGAGTAGGCTCATATATGGGTAAAGAAAACATGCAGCGCATCACAACAACTAAACTACAAATCCAACAATGCTTCACGCTCATGACGTCTGAACAGGAGGGGCTTGCATATTTTGCACCCATATTTTATTATCAATATTTATTTATTTTATTTTTTTCCAGGGCAAAAATGGAGAACGATACTCACCTATGTGATGTAATGTGAACACAGGGGATTTTACCCTGTCATATTGCTCTTATCAGATCACTGACCCCATTGATTCAAAAACACGTAACAAAAGCGCCACACAATAGAAAACAAGAACAATAGCAACGGACAGTGATCTATTCAATTTTTTTCTTTCATTTAGACAATTTTCATTTTATTTACATAACATCGTTCACAGGCTACCATTTGTCGCACTACATTGTATGCCATTTCCCAAAACATCCTCTGTCATAAATGTCTGATTTTAAATGCATGGAAGACCTCGGGGAGAACACGTTGTAAGACGTGCAAGACAGAACAAGAAAAGAGGAGAGTGGGGGTCAAAGAAAGGAGTAGCTAGGGGAATGGACACAACATTGCGCCCTACAATTTATCGCTATCGACCCGTTGGGCAATCATAATACAGGAGCGATTTAGGAACATAGCGACATAGCTTTGAAGGGGCTAGACTGCTAGCTAGCTGATGCATTGAAGCTAACAACATGGGACGCGTGTGAACGTGTGTTACACGGGGGTTACTTAGTAGCTGTAGTAGCAGCAGCTACCAGCACCCTGCCAGGGAGAGAGAAACAAGGAAGCACACAGCTAGCAGAGCTAAATCAAAGCTAACATTAGCTAACTGTTGGCCAATATTATTTCTAATGAGCGACCAAGGAGTATGCGACCTGAAACGAAAAGGTTAGTCCTTGCAATACATTTCTGCACCATCACCCAATTGTGGCAATCACTTGGTTAACACTTTGATTTTTATGATGCTGTAGCAATAATTAAAGAGGAAGCATATTGGAGTGGGCGAATGCAAAATACCTAGCCAGTCTACGTTAATATAAAATATATATTGAGGGGATAAGGATATGCTTAATGTATTGTTTGAATCCTGTATGGTGTCTTCTATTTCAGCAAAGCTTCAGTTAACATTTCATTGGCTAACGTTGTACATTTTCTTGTACTGTCTAAATGTAGGTTACTACAGGCTACCTTGTGTAAATCGGTTAGCTGGCTCTTAACTAGCTTGCAAGTGGTGCCAGATGCGCATCTTCATTATTCTTCATCAGCTTACTTAAGTTAGCATATGTGATGGGATTTTTCGTATTTCTTAAATTTACAACATATGCCCTAATTTCGCTGGCGCATCTTTCAATTTACAAATGATGTAATTTATACGCAACGTGCAATATTCATATGTGAGACATTAGTAATTGATTACACAATCCAGTGGGCTAACGTTAGCACTTCTACCTTAGCAATCATCAAAACACATGCAATTAAAGCTGTAAACAACTGGCCCACTTTTGTACCACATGGAAATATATATAAATGCTTAACGACTGCTGGATCTATCAGTTGAATTAGGCTAGTTGCAGAATGTAACAACCAGGTAAAGGCAGAAATTGGGTTATCCAGCCCTGGGCATTACTTTTAGTCTGTGAAAAAGATTGCGAGGAGAAAAGCTGAAATTAAACGGCTGTAGAGATACCCGAGATGTTTATTTTTTGAGAAACATTCTGTTTCTGCAGTGTCACACCCCTTTTCTTGCTTCCACCGTGTCTTTTTTCGTCCCCACTCTTGAAGCTAAATTGAAAGGTAAATAGAAGAGGACAAGAGTCACTATTCAATTGAATTGATCTACCACTTTACAGTAGCCCATATGGTGGTTCTCAAATGAAGTCCTAAACTAACACGCAGTATAATTTCACTTTGTCACTCTTTATTCATTTTAAGTAAAATCAATCTTGCGTATTGATTACATAACTCAATTGGGTATTGACACATACATTATGCCTCTATAATCTAGGGACTGTACTCTTCATGTGCATTACTGGTTTTATGTGAGGAAATCAGTGAGTTATTTTGCCAAGAGAGCATGTAGCTATTCTCTAAGCTCTATGACCTGTGTGTCGCAGAGTAATACTCAAGTGAACTGTCTGCCGGAGACAATACATTATACAGTCAGCTCCAAAAACAACCCTGCCATAGATTCCTGCTTGGCTCAACAGTGTCTGTAATTATTCTCAGCAGATTCAGAGTAGATTAAGGTTGCCAATACAAAAGGGCTGGCAAGCAAATCTGTGAGGCACTCTGTGATATGTCACTGCACCAATGGATCCAGGGGGGTGGATGGGGGGAGTCCAGTGGTGTTATTGCACTGAGCAATCATAGGGATTTTTGAATTCAGAGCTGCAGCATCCCCCCCGCCACACACACACACAACCTGCTGATTAGCTGTAATTGTCACGGTGTTAGAAATAGAAACACAAGGAGATGCACCTCCAGTACCAACACATGGTCTATAGAGGCTACCTGTTAAAGGGTAATGTGTCGGGCGGGTAACAGTTGCCCTAATGGATCTGCACACTCAAAGCAGTGATTTCATATTTTTAAGAACCAGCTGGTTCATGTTGGCATCCTCCTATTGCGCCATGCTTCCAGCAAAATCCCGGGCCAAAATGTACCAGCCTGGGTCTACCTTCCAGCCCCCTTAGTGTAAATATGGAGCTGACTCAATTTCTTTCAACCATGGGTGAACAGATAAAAAAACGTAATGGACATCCTTCATCCAGAGATGGAACGAGGCTCATCCCAAGCTTCAAAACGCTGCAAGACAGTGATGGCATGCATGCTCAATGGTGCTGATTCGGCAAATTGCCGTGCTAGATCCGAGGGGAGATATTCTGTAGCTAACTCTGCACCCTTGACTGGTAATACCGAAGGGGTTTAAACTTAAAGAGAATTTCCCTACCGGAATCAATAGCCTGCCCATTATTATTCCTTGAACAAAACCCAGGGGTCATTTGATTTCAGGCATTGGCAGCTCACTTCTTCCTCACTGTCTGCTCCGTTTCTCATTGCTCTCCTTTCTCTATTTTTCTTTCTTATTGCTCTCTCTCTTTCCTTCACAAGCTCTCTATTCCTTCTCGCTCTCTCCCTCGGTCGCTCGTATAATACATGCTGTTTCCCCCCAGTGTATTGGAACAGAGATGTATATGAGCTATCTCCGCTCCAGGCAGGATTTCTCGTTTGTTACCTTGTGCATTATTAACCATTCGCCCGTGTTGTTTTGTTTCTCTTTTTTTGGGTGTCTTCAATGTGTTTCTGAGGTTCTTTTCTTCTGTGTGCCTGCGTCTGTTGTCATTGTCTCCTTTTAACCCCGCACTCTGCTCCCACTCCCTCCCCACCTACCCACACTCTACTAACCCTCACCTTGATCTGTTCTCCTCCTTGTAGCACCTCCTATATACCCATGATGATTTACCAACCCTGTTCCTCTGACCTCTCCCTCCCCCCCCCCCCCCCCCACAGCTGACTTGTTTGGGGATGTCGGGCAGTAAGGCGCTGGGCGGGGGGGCTGGCGGGGGCGCAAGGCGCAGGAGGACCCGGTGCCGGCGCTGCCAGGCCTGCATGCGGACCGAGTGCGGGGAGTGCCACTTCTGTAAAGACATGAAAAAGTTTGGCGGGCCCGGTCGCATGAAGCAGTCCTGCCTCCTGAGACAGTGCACAGCGGTGAGTACAACACCTTCCTATACATGCATGCATGCATGCATGTATAGGAAGAAAGCCTTGCATTGTCAGGCAGGCTTTGGGCTAGCACTATGCTGGTTTGTACTGCATTTGATAGATGAATACCTTGTTTCTGTGTATATTTTAACTTATTGTATTTTATGCCTCTGAAGCACTTTGGGACCCTGGTATATAAATAAACTTTACCTACTTGCTTTCACTCAAAAGCACACACATTTGGTTTGCACAGTCAAGCACCATGTTCTTTTTGGAAGCTCAATGGCTTAAGTATTGCGCTCGTGCTGCGAGGGCTAGAGGTTCTGTTCCCTCTCTAATGCACTGGGTAGGTGGGAGGAGGGGGGCCATAGCTGCTTTGAGAGGGAATGCTATGCATAATAAAAGCTTATGAAACTGTTCAAATTGTTATCAAATGTATGATCTGGAGTATTGTAACCTACTCTGACAGCTTTTTTGAATGCAAAAATAATGTTAATCGCAGCAATTATACGCTTATTTTTTCACGCATAATATAAATCAAAGCATTTATTTCAGGCAATTGGGAATAGCATGAGTTTGAGTCGAAATGATTCATCAATCTCAAGAAAATTATTTGATTATGATTTTGATGTTCTACTTTTTTATCGATCTGATTGGAAAACATTTGATGTATGGATCAAAAGTTCATTGAATTTTTAGTGGAGAAACCCATCTGGATAGTGTTCCCTTCAGCCTATTGCAAGACCATGCATCTGCCTATGATGCATATTGGACTACATATTTTTAAGCAATCACTGCAAATGGACTTTCAGCATGAAGATAAGACCGAACAGACAGTGAATATTTATACGGTTTGAGGCTATAGATGAGGATGCATGCGGGAAGGCTTGCTAGATTGTGCCACTGAATTAATGCATAACACGAAATTATAAGTTGATATGCATTGGAGGTCAATTGTTTGAAATATATCTCGTCAATTGGGTTTAGGTTAGGCGCTTGGTAGTGAGATCCCAGGGCAGTGTACAAGCTGAGCAAGGAGAATCTCATGCTATTGGGTTTGGATTGGATTACTTTCATTGATGCTATTTTAAAACAGCACAGCAGTCTGCATGTCTGTCCATATGTATCAGGACACTATGTCTCAATGTGGAATACATGGTCTTCATATTGGGCTGCAACGTTGCGGATCCCCAGGATTATGAACCAAGGCTCTGCTTCTATCAGTCGCCGCAGAGCTGTCATTTAAGTAAGAGTGAGAATTCATTCAGCAGCCGTACTTCCTCCTGGCTTCTGTGACACAGAGGTAGCTTGCTGGTCTTTTCTTTTGCTCTGACACACACGAGAGAGTTCTCTGAAGACATTATCTACTGCTGTGGTATTTTGGACACTTGGAGTACACACGCGTGTGCACACACGTTCATTGACATACACTTGCTGCAACTGAAGCCCCTGATGGACTTCACCAGAAAAAAAGAAAAGATGAACAGCAATCAGTTCAGCAGAATAGCAGTGCTCTGCATAGAAACACACACACAGTCTTTTTAAAAGACTCAAGGTGTGATTATGCCGATGCTTCAAATAGCATCAGCTGAAAGCCGGAGCCCGGCAGGCGACTTGTTCTGGGTTTCCATGGCAACGGGAGATGGTTGCTGGCTGTGTGTGTGTGTCTGTGTGTGTGTGTGTGTGTGTTGGTGTGTTTGAGAGCAAGAGACTGTAAGGGGGGGGGGAGAGGGAGAGCTGGCTTTGATCCATGGCTGTGGTTTCACAGGGATGCTCTCACAAACAGACACAGATACACTAAAGCCGTCTCCACAATTACTGGCATCTTCTTTCACCCCCACCCTGATCAGAAGCTCCCCCCCTCACAGAGCTGTATAAAGGGAGAGGTGGTTGTGTGTGTGTGTGTGTGTGTGTGTGTGTGTGTGTGTATCTGTTACTCCAGGAGAGGAGAGTAGAAACGATGAGGATTAGGAGGAGGAGGAGATGAGTAGAACCTGAGACCTGAGAGAATGTGTGTAATACGGCAGGAGGAGAAGTGGGTTGCTCTCCTTATGCATCCAGGGGGATCAGAGGGTGGGGGGCTGCAGGAGTAGAATGAGGAGTGTGCTTCTGGGATGGGGGGAGAGAGAGATGAGTGGAGACCGAGGGTAGGGGTGGGGGCGGTGGTGGCACTCCCAGTAGATAATAGGAATGATATTAAGGATGCATTTCCATTTGATCCACAGAAGGGTAATTTACAGACGGCGAGGGGTGAGCTGAGTGAGATTGAGGAGGATGAGGGAATGGTTGGGAGGAGACTGTACTGTGCTGTAAGGATGTGAAGGGAGCGGGGAAGTGGATGAAGCAGCAATTTCGACCGCTGAGCTACCAGCCTGGTCGTCCTGCTTTCTAGAAGGGGCGGAGGAGGAGATGGTTAAGACGAGTATTCAATTATTTCTATCCCCATCGTTTTGGTTGTCTTTTATTGCACCTGCCTTGTCAGCTCGTTTATTGATGGGAATTTCTGCTCTGCAAAAATGTTTGCGTGTGCGTGTGCCCACGTGCGTGTGCACACACATGTAAAAGAGCCTGCCTGCGGATGCCTATCCTCTTTGGTGCTGAGCTGGAGTTGTGTCCGGGGCCCGAGGTTTCAGTTGAGCTGAGTCATAGTCACACAGCACCAGAAGGCAGCACCCAGACAGTAGCGTGAACTTCATGTCCCAGAGGTCACTTGGCAGTCAGGTTGGCGTGGAAGCCGATCAACGTTTGGATAGGTCTCCTGTTCAGGGTCCCTAGTGGGTTTGGGGAATTGAATTGGAACAATGGCCTCTCAAATTATGCCTGGTGTGGTGTCTCTTTTATATATTTATTTATCACTTCAATATCTTTAATCATTTCTTTATGGGCCAAGATGCAGTCTGAACAGATGCGTGGCAGATGATGGGTAGTGTTTCAGCTGCATTTTCAAAGAGTATTTATTAGTAATGTTTCAACAACATGATGCGTCCTTCTGAAATGCACTCCTAACGATAGTCTAATGGAGTTGTATAATATCCGGATATTTATTTGTATGACCTTCGTCTGGATTTTTATTGGGATTGTCTTGATGTTGCCATCAGCATCTCTATGCTGTTGTTTTGAAATTTAGGGCACCAGAATTATGTGTGTGTGCTTTTGTAATATTGTATGGAAAATATGGAAACATTCAAATTTACATTTTAATTGTTCAAACAGATTACTAGAAAATTGTGGATATTTTGACTGTCAGGGCTCCAATCTGCAAATTGACACCAAAGGTTTGGAGAGAAATGTGGTCTAATGATTGACAGTTCTACAATGTGTCCTTACAATTCTTTTAATAATTAATAAACGGGTTAAAATCTAAAAAGGGCATTTAAACTGAGCTGATGGACAGGAGCACAAATGGGTGGTTGTGAAATATGAACCCAAAAACTGATTTATTATATTTTTCGCCAATTGACTTATCAGCCGAAACACGCCCTCTATTCCCTGGGTTAGCTACCGTGGAAAGCAGACCATCATTAATTATCCCTGTATTAGCATTCGCCTATAAATGATTCTGATTTAAAAAAAAAAAAAAAATCTGTCAATTAACATAGGATCAAAACATTATTCCTGGCTAATTGTATCTCCTTTATTCTATTGGAACTATGAGTGATTCTATAAGTGTTTATCAGCGTTTTCACACTAGAATCAACTGGTACGGACGATACAGTACAGTACGGTATGTCAAAAGGATCTGCATTTCCATTACAACAAGACTTCCCGCGTGAAGGCGTGTCTTTAACTGATGACGCGCTTGTCATGTGTCAATGATGCAACAACCCTTGTCTGTTTAGTTTTATAATATAACCTACCATAAAATCATATTGATTCTTTTTAGATGCATTAAATATATTTGGGTTGTCTCAGGGGGACGGCGACACACATTGATATCCGCGATGATGAATTCAGTTGAATATACCCCCTTTAACGGTTCCATACGGCAAAACGTGCCAATAGAAAAAACATGTCAATGTCGTGACTGATGCAAGGCCAGCAGCAGTACGAGCAGCATGCCACAGCACATGGGGAACCGAGAACGCTCACAATCATCCCACTACCTAGGGATTGCACGCTATAGCAGCGAGCTCTCGGTTCAAACACAAACAAGCCAAGAATTCAAAGCATTCACGTCTACACTATAAAGACTTATTTCCTGTTTTGGATTTTTCCTCGTAACCAGACCTCCTGTTCCTAACATTGTTGGTATTTGATGAATGTATATTGATTCATGTTCCCCTCTCTCTGCAGCCGGTGCTGCCCCATACAGCAGTGTGCTTTGCGTGCGGCGAAGCGGGGAAGGAGGACACGGTGGACTCGGAGGAGGAGAAGTTCAGCCTCTCCCTCATGGAGTGCACCATCTGCAACGAGATCATCCACCCCAGCTGCCTCAAGGTGTGTGCTTGTGTGTGTGGCTATGATGGATGGGATGTGCTGGCCCTCTTGCTCATCCCTATATGGCTAGCTCTAACACACACGCAGACACACACACACACACACACACACGCACACAAGACTCTCTCTGATGTGTCTTTCATGTCCTGTAACACCCGCGCTTCATCAGTCCAGCTGTCTTAATAGGTGTGGCCCCTGGTGTGTGTGCTTGTGCCTGCAACTTGCTGCTACTGTAAACATACGTCCTGAAAAAGTGCTTGCACGTTATGTGCCCAGTCAGCTGATATCTGAGGCAGTCACAGAATGATGCGACGGCAATGGAAACACAACATGTTTTATAAGGATTTATAGATTATTTTTGGCACTGCCAGTATAATTATTAGTGAGTTACTTTGGTTTCTTTTTTTTTTTTTTTTCTGTTCTCTTCTTGAAAACGTTTCTTCTGGCAAGCACATAGACATGACAAGCGTAGAAGTATGTCTTGCATAGAAGTAATAATGGAACGTCTACAAAGTTTGTACAATGTCATATGATCCGCTTGACACAGTGAGGATGAAAGAGATAACAAAAGATCCGCCAAGCTTGTTCTTCATCTGCAAGTGGAAAGTGGGTCAACTCGTCCAGAAATTGTGTTGCCGTGTGTTTCTTCTTTTCATCTGCGCTATGAATAACAATGATGTTACATGTTAAACGTGTCTTTATAGTGGCAGTTGGAACATGTTTCAACTCGCCCCACATATAATGAAGGGAAAAGTAGATGTGACGTCTGCATTGAATCATAATTATATTGTCTGGGTCTGTATGGCGCTTTGGGATTAATAAAGATGTTCTTTATTTATACCAGATAGGGAATTTGTCCAAGCACACAGCAGTAAGGTAACGATGGCGGTAGGGCTGGGCGATTAATCTAATTTTGATCCCGATTTTGAATTTTAGCGTCAAATGATCACAAAACTAATATAATCGAATTTTCCTTTTTTAATTTATTTTTTATTAAATGTTAGATAGAAAGTGCAGCTGGACCTTATTTTGACCATTTTGTGTATTTTCTACAGAAGCAATTTCAAAGTCTCAGTTACAAAGTGCTTATTTGGAGAGACATGCTGAATAAAAAGGCCTCATGTTTCAAACTCAAAAATAATCGTTTGAATAATCGTGATTTCAATATTGAGCAAAGTATTCGTGATTATGATTTTTTTCCATAATTGAGCAGCCATAGATGGCGGTAGTAAGAATCAAAGAGATGCAAATGTCAAATAAAAAGATGCAAACGTGTATTCAAAAATATTTCAAAATACACAATAGGAGCAGTGTAATTTAAAAACCCAGGCTGTACTCGTCAACATCCTTGCCCGTAAATGGCAATGTCTGTGCATGTATTTGTCCATCCAAACACTGGTTGACATCAGGTTCTCTGTCTCGCTGTCCCCAGATGGGTAAAGCAGAAGGCATCATCAACGACGAGATCCCCAACTGCTGGGAGTGCCCCAAGTGCCACAAGGAGGGCAAGACCAGCAAGGTGAGACCCCCGGAGTGCTAGTGAGACCCCCACTGTGGTGGCGGGGACCCGCCGAGGGGTGGTGTCATTTTACTTTTTCATAAGTTGAACAGAAAATCGACTCTATTTTCTATCTTCTTTTTTTTTTTTTTGTTTCCTGTTTTATGAATTCATTCATTTTCTGGATATGTACAACTGTGACATTATAAAGGGCGAACTTGCATTTTATGATGTCATATTACTGACATTTTTATTTGCACGACGTGGAGGCGAGTGGCTGAGATTGTTATCGGCTGCTTAAGGGTTTGGCCTGCCGGGGGTTCACTATGTAACGCCCGTGTCCCCCCAGGACCAGGCCGACGGGTCCGGGAAGCGGCGCCTGGACAGCGGCGAGGTCGGTCGGTGGAAGCTGACGGACGACCCGCCCCCCAAGAAGAAGGCGCCGCCCTCCTCCACCCTGGAGGACGGAGGCCGGACGGACGGGGGCCACAAGCGCAAGAAGGAGAAGGAGCTGCCCCAGGACAGTGGGCCCAAGAAGAAGGTAGGCGGGACGCCACGCCTTTGTTTGTCCTCCGACGGGGTATCGTGTGATCCTCGTCGCTGTCTTTTTAAGTCCTTTCACCGTTTGTCTTTCATTAGAATGATTTTCTCTTCTTTTTTTTCTTTTAACTTTTGAATTGCTTGTGAATATATTTCCATGCAATGGAGACTACTTGGAGAATGACTCGAACCGCTTGTGTATCTCTTTCCGTCTGCCCTCTAGATCAAGGGGGCCCACGAAAAACGCCTAAAAAAGGTGTGTGTTTGTGCGTGATCCCCGCACAGATTCACAGTAACTCTTTCGCCAAGCATCACATGACCTCTGTCTGCGTCTGCCACTCGACCCCACTCATTTTCCCCCGTCCACTCTCTGCAGAAACCGAAGACGGAGGCATCCGAGTCCAACGGGCCGGGCTCCTCTGGGGGCGGCGGCGGAGCAGGGCAGGGCTCCTCCTCCTCCTCCTCCTCCTCCTCCCAGGTCGGAGGAGGCGCGGCCGGTGGGGGTCCGTCGAGCGCCGACCAGCGCTCGCACCACCGGGAGAAGCTGGAGCGCTTCAAGCGGATGTGCCAGCTGCTGGAGCGCCTCCCCGAGTCCTCCTCCTCCAGCTCCTCCAGCTCCGAGTCCGACTCCGAGTCCGACTCGGACGACTCCTCCCGGGAGCCCGGCGGCGGCGGCGGCGGTGGCGGTGGCGGCTCCTCCCCTTCCTCCTCCTCCCCGGCGCCTCCTCCCCCTCCCCCCGCCGTCGTCTACGGCAACAGCGGGGGTGGGGGCAGCCGGGGGGAGCGGGAGCGGAGCCGCAGCGAGCGGGAACGGGAGCGGGAGCGCGAGAGGGAGCGGCGCCTGGCGGAGCTGGGCTTCAGCGCCAGCGAGGAGTCCGAGGGGGAGGGAGGAGGCGCCGAGGAGGAGGAGGAGGAGGAGGAGGAGGACAGGAAGCGAGAGGAGGAGCCTCCAGTGAGCGTGGCCGACAAGGCGCGGCGGAGGGGGGGAGGGGGAGGCGGAGGAGGCGGAGGAGGAGGAGGAGGAGGAGGAGGAGGAGGAGAGGGAGGCGTCCCGCAGCAGCGGGGCAGGAAGGGGCCCGTGATGGTGGATGGAGACGAGGAGGAGGAGACCCTGACCTCGGAAAGGACAAGGAAGAACTCCTCCTCGCTGCCTCCGCCCTCGCCGCTCTCCTCCAATCAGACGCCGCCGTCTTCCGGCTACTCGGATGGCTTCACCGGGAAGCAGCGCAGCAACGGGCAGGAGGCGCGCAACGGAAGGACCCGGGGGGGAGGAGGGAGGGAGCGGGCAGGAGGCGGGGAGGCCGGGGAGAAGGAGAACGCCAGCGGCGTGTTGTCCAATCACAGACACGGCGGGGGCGGGAATAAGGGCAGCGGCAGCCGCGGGAATAAGATCCGTAACAAGAACCAGACGTCCACGGGGTCACGCGCCAACGCCAACAATAGCAACAACAGCATCAGTCTCTCTTCCTCGTCCTCCTCCACGTCTTCCTCGTTCATCCCCGCGTCCAACGGTGGCGGGGGCGGGGGGAACGCGGGCGCCAGTGGGCTGCTCATGTCGGCGATGGCGGCGTCGCCGCGCTCCCAGCCGTCCCTGCTCACGCCCCGCTCCCAGATGATGAAGCGCAGCCCGCCCGCCGTCCCCTCGCCGCCCCGGCCCGTACAGATGGAGAGGCACCTGGTGCGTCCGCCCCCGGCCTGCCCCGAGCCCAGCTGCCTGCCCCTGGACTCGGGCGCCTCGCACATCATGACGCGGGACGTGTGGATGCGTGTCTTCCAGTACCTCAGCCAGCGGGAGCTGTGCGTCTGCATGAGGGTCTGTCGCACCTGGAGCCGCTGGTGAGTACGGGGCAGCCTGCGTGGTGATGTGGAGCGGTGGTGCTCCAATGAGAGCGCTCAGGCCCCCTAGTGGTGAATGAGGGGTAATGTAGGGGGTGCGCAGCAGTCTACTCTGGGATCTGTCTGGTCGGGCTCGCATCCTAGTTTAGGTCTGCATGTTTTTAAATGGACAGGTCCGTCTTGTGTTTGGGTTTTGTAAGATTCACTTGATCTATAGTAAGAAGCACTTATAGGATGCAGTTGCTTATAGGATTCACTCGTATTATAGGAAGAAGCACTTAATTACCTCTGCACTTGTTTTATTGGCAGCACTTATGGGGATCACTTGTTTTTATAGGTTTCATTCAGGGTTCATAGGAAGCTGCACAAGTCACAACTGAAGCCTTTTGTCAAATCCCAGAATTTGGTCAGTATGACAGGGTCATCATTTAAGGACCCTTCTTGACAGCAATAAACCAAGTATTTGGTTTAGTAGAACATCATCATGGGGAAGACACAATTAGCTTCTACTGAACATCTTCAATGTTCATGACTTTTATAGTCACATTGTAGGCACAACCTTAAAACAATCAATGAAACGCAGGCCAAAAGGGGTTCTCCCGGGCTGAACTGGGAGCCTAGTGAATTGGCAGTAGACATCTTGGCTTCAAACATAGCCAAGATTTGAGCACAAATGCAAACTCAGAAGTGAGTAGGCATACATGCAAACTGCAAATTAACGTATCAACTTTCAATTGAAGAGGGGAAGGAGCTACCTGTCAGGTGCAGGGAGAAATTATACAAAGCGTGATAAAATGACATCCAATTAAATTTAAAAAAAAAAGTGTGTGTGTGTGTGAGATGCTCTAAGCTGATGTGCGTGTGCTGATCTGCGCGGTGTGATCTGTGCCTAATTTCAGTAGGGCTCTGGATCATTCCAATAAAAACGGTGACCTAATGTGACAATATCACACAAGATAATCGTTTTAAGTCTGCAATTTGCAGCCATCCCGTTGTCTGGGTTTCGGTAAACTGTTGCTTCTGTTCCACACAATCATGTAGGTGTAACTCTTTTTGCTTGCTGCATTTTGCCTGAAGACATTCATGAGCTATTGCCATCTTCAGTATCAGGCGTTTGTCTATTGTTCTATAGCAGAACACAATTTTTCTGTTGGTACTTCTCCAATTACAATAATGACAAGAGTAAGGTGCGGCAGGGAGAACCTGTTTTTAAATAATACAAATAGCCAAACATAATTAGCCTGTTCTAAAAGCAATGACGTAGCTGATGGCAGAGGAGCTCGTATCCACAACAACGTGTGCGCCCTTCCAGGTGTTGTGACAAGCGATTGTGGACCCAGATTGACCTGAGCAGACAGCGCTCCATCACCCCTCCCATGCTGAGTGGTATAATCCGCCGGCAGCCCGTCTCCCTCAACCTGGGCTACACGAACATCTCCAAGAAACAGCTCATGTGGCTCATCAATCGCCTACAAGGTGTGTGTGTGTGTGTGTGTGTGTGTGTGTGTGTGTGTGTGTGTGTGTGTGTGTGTGTGTGTGTGTGTGTGTGTGTGTGTGTGTGTGTGTGTGTGTGTGTGTGTGTGTGTGTGTGTTTCAAGACTGTATTTCAAGTCTGTGTACTAAATACGTGTGCTACTTCACCAAACACATGTCCCTCTTTTGATTTGTTTTGTTAATATGTTTTATTTTCTATTTATTTTATTGAGGTTAATATTGTTGTGGTTTTATTTAATAATTACAATTAAATGAAGGACAAAAATAAATAGTTCCCTTCATTTTGTCTGGATGTTCTGACTAAATGAGGACCCGCAATGAAAATGTTCATCCTCCCTCCTCCCTAATCCATAACCGTACCCCTGGACGCTCATCCCCTCCCCGTCATCCTCCCAGGCCTCTTAGAGCTGAACGTGTCCGGCTGTCCCTGGTCGTCGGTGTCGGCCCTGTGTCAGGCCGTCTGTCCCTGCCTCAAGCTGCTGGACCTCAGCCGGGTGGAGGAGCTGAAGGACTCCCATCTCCGGGAGCTGCTGGCGCCCCCGCCCGACACGCGGATAGGTAGGCCTGCTGCATACGCCTCTTACTCCCTAGGGGCTGAGGCTTGATTATCAGCGCTTGGAGTGGATGATTAGCATGGCTGAAAGTCAAACGCCCTAACCACTACACTATCCTGCCCATTAATGAGCCTTGAGAGCTCACCTGGTGCCGTATGACAAGTAATAGTAATAATGATCATTATAATAATAATAAGCTTTATATGTACTAAACTTTTGCAACATATACAAAACGGATTGCATAAAGTGCTGCTATGATGTGTAAATACACAACCTTACACTCAAAATACGTGGCAATAGAAATGTGGCCGAACAAGACGTCAGGGATGATATGAATGTGCGAGGCCAGTGCTGTGTTTGAAATCAATGTGCCCACAAAGACCCGTGAAAAAAAGAAACGCAAATAAAAAATCCATTAAAGGTAAACATGGTCTACATACGCTCTAGCTGGGAGATAAAAGGGTACAAGGCAAGAGGGGGTCTAATGTAGCACAACACTGGGCTCCTACCTGCTCTCAGTTCCCTCTACAGGTTGTTTTCTCCTGCGTCGGTTAGGCAAATGGCATTAGTTTATTGTTGCGCTGTGAGGAAATACCCCTTGATGGTCTGCCCAATGGCCCGTGGTCCACAGCCATTAAAGAGCAGCGAGGGAAGATCCGGCGACAATAAAACGGGAGCGTTACCCGAGAGTCATTCAGATAATGCTGGGAGCACATTTTGATTTTTAATGCTACAGAGCTTGCTTTCCCCGGCCACGTGCCTTAACTGCCTTCTTAATACGTTACCAAGGTTTTCATAATCATAGCCACGTCCCATTTCCTGTGTTCCCTCCTCGGCCCTGACAGCCCACGGCGAAACCAGAGGCGGGCGGTTCCAGAACGTGACCGAGCTTCGATTGGCCGGTCTCGACCTGACGGACGCTTCGTCGCGCCTGTTGGTGCGCTACGTGCCTCACTTGGCAAAGTTGGACTTGAGCCAATGTGGCAACATCACAGACCAGACGGTTCACACCCTGACCTCCCCCATCTCCCCGCTGAGGGACACCCTGACGCAAATCAACTTAGCAGGTACACACACACGCACGCACGCACGCACTCGCGCAAAATGACACGCGTACACCCACACATGCCAAACACCGTTCATGGTGTGTTGAAATTATGTCTTCTCGCAAGTGGATTGAGAAGTGTGTTGATCTTACGTTTGGAGGTAACAAAAGATCAAATGGTGCGTGTGTGTGTGTGTGTGTGTGTGTGTGGGTGTTCTCCAAGGCTGCGTGAAAGTGACGGAACAGTGCGTGCCGTTGCTGCGGCGCTGCGCCTCCCTACAGACGGTGGACCTGCGCTCCTGCTCGCTCCTCTCCTCGGACAGCGGCCAGCTGCTCTCTTTCCCCCACAACCCTTCATCATCGTCCTCCTCCTCCGTCCCCAACACCACCTGCTCCTCCTCCTCCTCCTCTTCCTCGTCCTCGGTCACGGCGGTAGCCCCTCCCACCTCCTGCGCCTCGGAAGACCGGACACTGCTGAAGAACAGCTAAGGCGCCTTTTGATGATGTCATCGGACTCTCCTATATATCTTTCTCACGCACGCGCGCACACACACACACACACACACAACAGACGTACACAACACATGCACTCACGCGCGTCAATGCAAGGCCTCAAAAATAGGACGACTCTCCTTAATGTCCGCCCGCGCTTCTTCATCCTGTCGTTAACCTGGTACACCCATGACTTCCTGCCCCCCTTCTGTTACACTATGACCAGTCCGCCGGGACTGGTCATAGTCAATCAACAAGACACGCCCAGAAGATATCAGTCAGCAAGCCAGGATCCTGGGGGGTTGGGGGGGGCTAGATATGGGCAGTAGTGTTGGAGATGCTACCCTCATAGATATAAACAACATATTCCCAACATCTGGATTAAAACAAATCATTTGTGATCACAGTATATCGATGTCAACCACAGAAGAAAAGGATTTTGGGGGGAGGGGGAGGAGAAAAGGTAAAAGAAGAAACCTGGAGCATGTACATATTTGTTCTCTGTACAATTTGGGTGTGTGTATATATCTGTAGTTTACTGTAAATGACCCTTGACTTAACCCTCCCTCCTCTTCCCCTTTTCCCATCTCTTTCCCTTGCAACCAATCATGCCATTCACTTGCTCTTTAATAGCTGCGAAACTTGGGGAACAGAGCTGGGGGGGGCGGAGGGGGAGACACAGTATTTCATATATTTACAAATATTTTTTCTGGGAATCAGATGTATTGTCCAGTAGCTTCTAGTGCAAAGACCATCTGTTCCACTCGCAATTGCAGGGTCAAGTCCGTGCTGAACCTGTCTTCAAGGCCACTCCTCTGACAATATTTCTTCTCCCCAATAATAATGGAAATTCAGCCGGGAAGCCAGACTTTTGTCCATGTACAAGTGACGCAACAATGTAAGGCCCTTCCCCCCCCCCCCCCCCCCACACACACCATGACCCATTCAGTAGGCCCGCTTTTGGAAAGGGGTAGGTTGCACAATAGATAATGTTTCATTGTGTTAGAAATGGGTTAAAATCTCGACCGACTAAAACAAAGGTTAGAAGATTTTTATGATATACTTAAGTTCTCGATTAGGGAGTTTTCACATATTTGCCAAAATGTATACATTGGGACACCCTTGAGACATCTAAACTGACACATTGGGAGAAAATGAGTATTATGATATTACTTTCAATTGTTTTGATTAACATTACTCATGGGGCATTCATTTTTCAAAATGAACAGTTTAGGGACCATCTTCTGTATATTGTAACCTATTCCCTGCCCTAGTCTGTGGATGAATAGCTGGCCTTCTTCCTTGAGTATTCTGATTCCACTACTCTGTCCGAAGGTAATGTATTGGTACAAGTGCTTCGTGGTAGCGTTGACCTACTTATATTAAGGCACTGGTATATCGGCATGGACAGTATTATCTGGTGTTGCAATTCCCAAAACAAATCTGTGACGTAACACCGTACTGTGGGTCATGAAAGAAAATGGTGTCCATGGTTACGCACTCTGCACAACGAGTCTTCACTGGGAGCAAGGAAATCGGACAACCTCTCCGTAGGGAGTCGATAACTTGTCTCGAGTGTCTTCTTTAGTGTTCGACACATTTCAACAGGTCACCTTTTTTTTTTCTTTTTCTTCATGCTATTGAATGCGACGAACCTGACTGCAGGGGAAAATAGATGGAAACCATTTTTTTTTGCTTTCGGTTCTCGCAGCGCCCACCAGCCCTCATTATTCAGCACTATTGGTGGGGCAGTTGCGTTGCTCTTTGAAATGACTGGCTAGCCGGCAGACACACTCCCTCCATTGAGCTAGCTGGGTAGCTACGCTGACGGAGATTATAATGAATGTACCTATCAGAGATGTTGGCTGTGCCGACCAAACCACTCCCCTCCCGCCCCCAAGCTCACCGACAAGCCGCATCTGGGATGTTGTTGTTCTGTTTTTGTTTTCTTTTTGTTTTTGTTTTTTCTGGGATGAGGTCTGGCTGTTAAAGCAAATGTAAAAACTGTTTGGTGTGACGGGATCTTGATGGGGTAATGAATAGAAGATGGAGAGAAACAACCTGGGGGTGGAATCTACTTTCAGGGCTAGACTTGCTGCAATATAATTAAGGCAACACGGCCTTGGGAACGAGCTCAGTGTTAACTTTACAAAATAAAGACAATTTCAACGGACAATAAACAACCTAGGATCAAGCCCATCGTCTTTTGACACTGCCTTTTACCTCTGTTTAGGTGTTGCCAATCTTGGTTAAATTCATCACTCCCTCCCATTCTCCACCTTGCCCGCATCTCTTGGCGAATAGAGAGTGGTGTTACTGCAAACTGGTCCATGCAGCATGTCAATCAACCGTGCACCCGATGATGTCTATGTTAACGCCTTGTGGTGTGTTTTTGATTCAACAAGATGCTGTGTTTGGTTTTGATTAGAAGACCAGGGTGCCGCTTCAATGGTAACTTTCCTTTCTTTTCCACTGTTGGATTTTCTTTCTTTCACATTTCCCTTCCATCCCGTTTCATGTCTGATTAATGCAGTTCACAGATGTCCACCGGTTATGACACTTGTATAGATGTACAATTGGAAGCCAGAGAGATGGGGAATCCCATCCACTCCTTAAACAAGTCAGTATTCTGTATCTCACTGGCGCAAATGATAGCATTTTAATGAAGTGTTATAATCCGCTGGATTCCTTATTGCTACAAGCATAGCCAAATCCGGCAAATACATAACCATTTACATAGCCATATAATTGTCATACAATGCCAGAAGTTTGTGTTTAAGGAATTGACTCCTGATGTGGGCTGTATGCCAAAAACAGTATTGTAGTGTTAGAAAATCCTTCCAGTTCCTACATGTTCAGGAAGGCCTTGTTTTCGTTTTGGTAGTATGAACTGATGTAAACGTCATCATTCCGTATTTCAAAGAGAGACAAATCATTTTATCAACTTAGAACTAAAATGGTGTGCTTGTGTCTATAACATGAAGCCTTGCCTTTTATTATATATCCTGTGTCCAGTTTCAAATGGAGGTAGAGAGAGAGTGTCCAACTACAGATGGATGACACACATCAACCTGCTGTCTGGGATCAATTGTGTGTGTGTGCGTGTGTGTGCGTGTGTGTGTGTGTGTGTGGTGTCTTCAACTTTCGCCTCAAACAAGTCTCTTGCATTTTCTATCTCTTCTGGTCTGAGTGACTCATCCATCCACACATCTTTTACTGTTTGTCTGAGATTCCTTTCCCCCAAAACAGATATATGAGCAGTAGAACACTAGCATTCAATACTAAAGGCAGCAGGTTTCCTTAATCACCATACCGATGTGGGTTTGAATAGAAATGTGCAAACATCACATTTTTGGTCACAGGTTCAGGATTTTATTTTATGTGTTATTTATCGCCTTTTCATTACGTTTTGATGCTTTTTTTTATTTTTACCTTTTTTTTTTTATTGTGAACGGGTTATGCGAGTCTATCAATTATTTTTTTCTCACCACAAAACAGAAAAATGCCTAATTTATAAAGTTTAACTTTCTGTACATTTACCCAATTCCATACATATGCATAACACTAAAATATGTAGACAAGGTTATTTCTATATAAATAAGGATACGTCTATCAGTTCCATATACACAGTTAAACTTAAAATCTGGTTTTGTGTGCACGCAATATCAATTGTGCTTTGGAGACTTTTATAAATTAGGTATTCGGTTGTCGCATGGTTGAAAGAAAAAACTGACTATCTGAACAGAGCTAAGGGTTTCATTACTGTCAAAACACGAGGCTCTGTTTTGTGTGTGTGTGTGTGTGTGTGTGTGTGTGTACACAGGGTGTCAGTGGGCAGGAATGGCCGTAGAAAAAAAAGTTCAAAGTGTATGCTTAAAATGTACGTGACAAATCATACCTAGCCAAATGATCCAGGGAACTATTTTATTTTGATGATTAAATCATAAAAAGGAATTACGGCAACATTTGTTTGTCAAGGTAGAGCTTAGTAGAAAAGCCTGTATCTTGGCTAGTGGGTTCCACGGCTGCTTTGCAAGAAGCTAGACCTATTGTTGCAGGCCAATAGATGGAGAAGAAAAAGTCATTGTGGTTTAATTGCCATGCGGCTTTGCTGCTTGTCCTATTGGCGCAGCCATTTTTAATGTACTGTGATGCCAGGATGCTGGTGGGTTCCCAGCAGACAGGCCAGTCGGGCCCATTGTCAATGGTGCAGGAAAATGCCTCATTGTGCCATAGATGCACCTGATCAACGTTGCGATGTCTGAAATTGTTTAAAGTGTGAATGGGTCCATTTATTTTTGTATTGTTTATATTTTCTCTTTTCTTTTTCTGTGGCTTATTAGAGGGTCAAGTAACCTGAACTTGGCCTGGTTTTGTAAGGGATGCAAATACGCCGTGCATATCAGCTGCTGGCCACTTTCCATTAAATCAAATGGAAGAATGTCGGAGGAGATCAGCTCTGATTGGTAGCTAATTCTAGGATCTCAAACCGCTCTTATCCAATCAGAAAGTAATATGTATCAAAGTGTCATTGCCCATTTTCCATGACAATATCTAGGTAAAGTTCCCCATGACATGAAAACCATACCTTTTGCTTAACTCATTTCTTTTCAAATGCACTGGATTCTTCCACCAACATCCAATATTGCCAAATTGCTGTTTGTGTTGTGAATGTGGGCATTTTATCCCATTTCATTAAGTTACATTTTTTGTTTTACTTTTTTGAAATCTTTATCCCTGGGCTCTTCCATTGTGTTTATGGGGAAAAATGAGGAATGTTGGAAAAAGAGACAGAAAAAGACCAACTTAAGGCAGCTACTTATGAGTGACTACTGTAAAATGACTAACTAAATAAAGACAATGGGGTTGTTTTTTATAAATGTTGGACTGTTCATTACTTATGTGTTGCCTAAAAAGTCCTGTGGTGATGAACAATTTGAAGAAATGGAGCAATTGTGAACATTAGTACAAATAATGCACAGAAGTAGTAGGCCTATACACTGGAGGGGGAAATGCAGTAGCCTACCACTCATGGCAACGAGAGCTCCTTTATCAAACATCCCGTTGTCTGGGTGTGCCTCACTTTGAGCTGTACGCCACTCTTAAATGTTTGAGTCAGAGAGAATATGCAGTGAAGGAAAGTTAGACGGAAGAAATTAAGTATGTAAGTATAATGCGACAGACAGGACAGGAAATAGCCTATAAGGTGGCAATTAACATTGACACCTTTCGCAAATATTGCGGTTTTCGGCGCAAATGAGAGACGTAGGTTACAGTAAGATTATTTTATACTAGCGAGGTGTTTTCAAATGGGCTCTCTTTTAAAAAATGTAAATTATCTCACCATATTAATCGCATTGTTAATTTATTCTCTGAATTGCTCGCCGGACCATTTATAAAGTAATAGTTTAAGCTCCGTTTATGGATTTATTAGCCTAAATCTACCACCGTGAGAGCAAATATTTGGCAGATTTTTTTAAGGTTAATTCCTCATTAGGGTATCTCATTTGACAGCGATTTGAAATAATTTTGTTGAGAAAGCATTGTCGCCAACATTCTGATCCATATTTGCTCACAATACTAGAAAAAACTGGAAAAGAAATTCAAAAGCCGTAAAGTATCAAAAAGAAATTTCAAAAAAAAAAAGTCCAATGAGAGTCTGTCCCCGATAAGTCCGAATGTCGATGTTGTTTTTTTTGGGCGAATGAAGTTGTATATGAGGCCCTATTCCAATAAACTATCACCATGCGTGCTTGACATGTAGAAATATCGTTCTCCCAGCCTTCTCACTTCTCATCACGCGACGGAACGCATGGAACGGAGTGCTTAAAATGAGTGCTATTGGCGAGAGAGAGGGAGGGACTTTCAGTTGCATTACTTTAGCGGCGAGAAAGCTGGATATATCAGTTACTGTAACCAGTTACGGATCTTGCTTTATCAAAAATTTCAAAAAGAAAATACATATTTAGTCTCTTAGTCCTTCTTGTTTTTGTTGATATTCTTTCATTTTCTTATTCTTCTCGTTTCGGGGACCGTAGACTGGCTTATAGACCTCATAGGAAGTAAAAGACCGGAAATTACGTTGCGGTAGACCGGGGTAACGCAAATTCGAGATCCTCTCAGCCCAGCAGTAGCGCGGGAGAGAGAGCGAGGGGAGGAGAGTTTTCGCTACAGCAGTGGCGCGTGATATCCTTCCGCCGGAGACCTGCACGGCCCTTTCCCTCCCTATAACACAGGATGCGAGCAAGCAGCATTGCTGCTAAAATACGTTATTTGCCCCGTACCTCAACAAAAAATTGTACACATTAAGAGCTAATCAACAACCAAGAAGGTGTTGGGAGTGTATACGTTGATCACCGGCTTCTGTTGACTTTATCAACGCTCTGTTGAACATCGGTGTACGCCGAGGAGTTATTATCACCCGGGTTAAGTTGTGCGCGGCAAGCGAACTAGCTAGCTAGTAACTACTTCTGGAAAGAGAGTGGCAGCCGGGGCACAGAATGGAGCTCATCACTATTCTCGAGAAAACCGTCTCTCCAGGTAAATACACAACCTCAAATCTTCTCTTCGTAATATAAACGTTGCTAATGTCGCTGGTTCAAGGCAATTAGAACTTGGTTTATGTTGTGTTTGTCGGTGCTTGATGACTGGTGAAAGTTGTCGTATGAGGGAGGAGGGAAATGCCTTGCTAACCGATTAGGCGGGTGGCTACAGTAAGCTAGCTCCGTCTGGCCTGCTCACCGTGGATCCGGCTTCTGGCTTTAGCCTTCCACCCCAACTGATCATCTTGTAATGCTAGAAGTAGATTTGCGAGTTCTGAGTTACCCGTTTGCAAAGTACAGACAAATGCTGTTGTCACATTAATTGCATGATGCGTTGATATTCTGAACAGTGTCTTGGCAGCCCTGTCCACTGCCGACCCTGCCCATGCTCTTAGCCATGTAGCCATGCTTTCTGTGCGCTAACTAGCTAGCAAGCTAATGTAGCGCAAATCAGTCGGCCCATCCTTGCACACCACTGTCGGCTAACTTTGTAACATATTATATTGAGGTCTAACAACCTTATTTTGATCAGGAAATGCAAAACTCTTGACCACAATGTCAATCAAAGTACTGATGTTGGACTTCGATGTTGTGTCTGTTGTGATAACGTTACTTTAAAAGATTGCATTGCAATGCTTTGATGGGCTAACGCTAAACTGTCTTAATGCTAACAAGCGTGTAGGAACTGCATCCGATGTGCAAAACCGTGAATTAACTTGGCTAGTAATAGTGAAGCTAAACTTGGTTGCCTTTGCTAGCCATACGTCGGTGTATTCTCTTTTCTTCACTACGTTGAACTACCATTCCGAACGACTCTCTTGCTCCCTATATAGACAGCTATCTGAAATATACTGCAACATCAACTTTCACGTTTTGGCATATGCTTGTGGTTCAATTCACATCTTTGCACTATGAATGAGCTGAATAGCTATCTTATGGCATATTGAACAACACCGATTCTCCCCTCCCTCAGATCGAAATGAACTGGAGGCGGCACAGAAGTTTCTGGAGCAGGCGGCTATCGAGCACCTGGTGAGTCTCGCGCTACTTGTGCCGGTTGTGATACAATACGAATTGGAAGTAGGCTAGCAATCCAAACCATTCTTAATATCTGGCCCGTCGCTCAACAATGCAAGCGTGGGTTTACCGAAAGGGTCGAGTTGCTAACTTGCAATAGAAAGCCGGCTTTTTCTCTATGCCGGGCCCTCCCTTTCTCACACACCACCTACACGCTATGGCTGCTGGGTGTCATTCACTGCAGGGTTTGATAGCAGCAGCGTTGCCGATAATGCTCTAACCGATGTCGTATTGCATGAAATTGCTCTACATCAACATCCCGTCATGAAAAACTATAGTGCATACAATATTTAGCTAATACAAGTGTCTGGAAGCATTCACTGATATTTTCCTGGTTCATTTTGAGGGCAAGGAGAACATTAATCATTCCAGGGAAAGCCTTATTTCCATTTGGGTCACCCATATGTGTATGTGTGTATATGTGTATGTGTGTATATGTGTATGTGTGTATATGTGTATATGTGTGTGTGTGTATATATATATATATATATATATATATATATATATATATATATATATATATATATATATATATATATATATATATAGTCCAAGTGATAATTTTGATGCTGTACTGAGGGTTGCATCAAAAGTAATTATACACAAATGTAAAAAGAAGTGAAATCCCGATCTACACATTTATATCCTTGTATCCTACTAGAAACACACATGGCCTGTGAAATTGGATCTCATATTATGAACACCATTACCAGGCTTCAGAAACCAAAGTGCTTTGGGAAAACTGCTTACATTGTATTTTTGTTCATCTTGCTCTTCCATAACAACCGTTACAATTACAACTGCTACTGCCTAGGAACATACCCACATATGAAGGCAAAAGGCCACAAATTAAAGTCTTATACGCAAAAACAATATATATTGTGGTCCTTTTTGAATGCGTTTTTTGTGAAGGATAATAACCTTCTTTTTTTTTTGTACGAAGCTTGAATTGACTGTTGTTGCAATATTGTATAGTTTCTATCTTGACAGTTTTATTTTCACATGGACAAGAATACTGCTTTTACAAGAACCATCTCTTACCCTTTATCGTTATCACTACCTCCCGGGCAGACTTTTACACCACACTTGTCCCAATCCTCATGATTCATAACAAAAAATTCTTCCTATCTCCCCCACTAGCCCACATTCCTGGTGGAGTTGTCCAAGGTGTTGGCCAACCCAGGGAACACGCAGGTGGCCCGAGTGGCAGCTGGTCTGCAGGTGAAGAACTCTCTGACATCCAAGGACCCGGATGTCAAGACGCAGTACCAGCAGAGATGGCTCGCCATCGACGCCAACGCCAGACGAGAGATCAAGACTTTTGTAAGGATACAGGCACATCTTGTGAACCTGAGGAAGTCTCATACCGTACACATTATATACCACACTTGTACTCTACATTTGCTTTTATGTATGCGATAATCTGAAGCTGATGCAGAGCTAGTATTCCCATTTTTTTGTTGCACTTCTGGATAAAGAGTGGTTCAAAAATGTATTGCTGTAAGTTAACCAACTACATATAATTGTGCATCTTGTAAGCAGGCCTCATTTATATCCTCAAATTGAATCTGGCCTAGCATACCTCAGAGGCATCCACTCGTCTCGGATTTTGGACCAGAAATCTGTTCGCTCAATTTTCAATGACCAAGTTTTGTATGTAACCACGCAGGTTCTCCAAACACTTGGCACAGAGACGTATCGCCCGAGCTCGGCATCGCAGTGCGTGGCCGGGATTGCGTGTGCAGAGATCCCCATGAACCAGTGGCCAGAGCTCATCCCACAGCTGGTGGCCAATGTTACGGACCCCTCGAGCACTGAGCACATGAAGGAGTCCACTCTGGAAGCCATCGGATATATCTGTCAGGACATTGTGAGTGTGGTCCAGTCACCGACTTTCTGTCATCTTTCATCTCGGGATGTATGAAAAATGGACATCGTTAAGACATCCTGCTATTGAAAGTCCCAGCTCTTAACTGTGGTCTTGGCTCTGCTCTGAACCCTGCTCTTGTGCTTCCAGGAGCCAGAGCAGCTGCAGGACAACGCCAATCAGATCCTGACCGCCATCATCCAGGGCATGAGGAAGGAGGAGCCTAGCAACAACGTCAAATTGGCAGCAACCAATGCCCTGCTCAACTCACTGGAGTTCACTAAAGCCAACTTTGATAAGGAGGTGTGTGGATGCAAGCACCCTTTCTGAAGTGTTTCATTTTACATGGCAAAGATCATGGCCAATGTTCTACACATGACCCATTTTCTTTTGGTTATAGCTGCCATTAATAAAATGCTACTTGGTCTTTGTATTGCAGACGGAGCGTCACTTCATCATGCAGGTTGTGTGTGAGGCTACGCAGTGCCCTGACACCAGAGTGAGTAGCAGCTAGTGGAGTTGACCAATGATGACCTTTAACTTCTTTTTTGGTTTGGTTACAGTCGTGTGTGTGTGTGGTACAGTCCCGTTTTAAATTCAGGTGCTTTTCATCGTCAGTGTTTCTATAGATTTTGTTGTATTATTCACCATGGTCTTTTCTATCTATTAGTTTTATATTCTAGATTTATTTTTATTTTTATAGATGGTGAGTATTCTGTAGTATTTTTATTGTTGGATTTTCAGTTTTTGCTGCTGTTGCACCTGAATTAAATTAAAAGTATTAACCTCAAATTATATTCCAAAGTTATGTTATATTAAACTTTGTTATAGTAGTTTTTAGTGGAGAAGTTTCTGGTCTAGGTAAGTGCAAGAATAGTTTGCATTTGTTGATTTAAAGATTTTAATGTGTACTGACTCTTTTGGTCCAGGTAAGGGTAGCGGCACTACAGAACCTGGTGAAGATCATGTCGCTGTATTACCAGTACATGGAGACCTACATGGGCCCGGCACTTTTCGCGGTAAGCTAAACGTCTTGGATTAATCTGAGCTGGGGTATGGGGTTCCACCGGTTGTCCCTGCAGTCTTACTTTCAACATCTCCTCATAAATGTGAGGAAAACATTTAGCCGGTGTGGCATCACAAACATTCTGCAATGTTGTCAGTTCTATAAGAAGCATTGAGGAGATTGGCTGCCATTTCATTGACCTTATTATGACTCACATTGCCTGCTATCAAGTTTCATAAAGCATGTCTATATGTGGTTAATAGATTACAGGTCTTCTAATTGCCACCACAATATAACCGTTGGGAATGGTTTTCCAGCCAAGTCCTGACCAGACATTGTTGCAATTTTCCTCCCTGTTTGACTCATCCATGTCCTTCCTGTCCACACCAAATCCTTGTGCAGATCACCATAGAGGCCATGAAGAGTGACATAGACGAGGTGGCCCTGCAGGGGATCGAGTTCTGGTCCAACGTCTGTGATGAGGAGATGGATCTGGCCATTGAAGCCTCTGAGGTATGTTGGGGCCATTCATTCGTTTTTTGGACAATTGTTTTTGTTTGTTTTGCATCTCAATGGGTGGATTTCGTCAAACATCCGGGCTGTCTTATTAAATATAAACGTTTTTCCAGGCACTTTTCACCTGGAAGTTGATGGTTTGTTTAAGTAACCAGTTATTGGGTATCCTGTTTGTGCTAACAGCGCATTCCTTTTGTCCTTTTCGACTCGCAGGCTTCAGAGCAGGGTCGCCCCCCTGAGCATACTAGTAAATTCTACGCCAAAGGGGCCTTGCAGTACCTGGTTCCCATCCTTACCCAGACCCTCACCAAACAGGTGAGCGTCAAGGCTCCTTCCTCTGGTTTCACTCTAAATATTGAAATGCAATTGTCTTTGTAGACTTACAAAGACAATTGGTTGTATTTTTGTGGATCCATAGATTTTAAAATGAAAATAAAGATCGTCCTCCATTCAATTCTTCTGTATCGCACCCTCTTCGTCTGTCGTTGAGATATAAACTTGTATTCTTGTATGCTTAGTATGTCCTGACGTCAGTTCCTCCTCCTGCTCTCAGTTCAGCAGTGTGGATTTTATGATGTCACAGAATGAACCGGGGTCTATTTCACCCAGGAGATGTTTGGGCGGCAACGCTTCTACTGTACCCTCCTGGTTTTGCTGGACCCTACAAATGAATTAAACCCCTTTGCCAGTCGACACCCCCAGCCCCTGTAACAGTTCACGATATCGTAACTCTGCCTTCCCCCCCCCCTCGTAGGATGAGAACGACGATGACGACGACTGGAACCCGTGCAAGGCGGCCGGCGTGTGTCTGATGCTGCTGGCCACCTGCTGCGAGGACGACGTCGTGCCCCACGTCCTGCCCTTCATCAAGGAGCACATCAAGAACCCCGACTGGCGCTACCGGGATGCCTCCGTCATGGCTTTCGGCTCCATTCTGGAGGGCCCCGAGCTCAACCAGCTCAAGCCCCTCGTCCACCAGGTAGCTGCTCCCTCTTGCACCTCGTCGTTTGGTTGATTGGACACCGTTGAGCCCAATTCAGACATCCGTGTTGGGACAGACGCTCACTCATGTTTTAGGGAATTTCACGTGCAAATTAAACACGGGTGCGTTACGAAGCGAGGGAAGTAATGCAATCCCATGTTGCATTTTCTGTTACTTTGCTATTGATTCTCTCGGTGTAGTGTTTTAGCTCAGTGAATTGTACATTTCGTAAAGGGGCATGTAGGGGTTGGGCTACTTGGTCAGGGATGCCCATATGTAGTCGCCAGGGTTTAAACCACTTTCATTATTCAGTTATCCTTATGCCATGCCAATTTCAACCATCACACCGTGGTGACCATGTCAATTGTTTTGTTCGGGTCGCCAACCAAGAAATGTGACTCCTCCACTGCTACTTGAGGGTTGCTTGTGCCTAGGGCTAACCCAATCCCTTTCCATATAACCCCTGTTCCCCAGGCCATGCCCACCCTCATAGACCTGATGAAGGACCCCAGCGTGGTGGTGAGGGACACCACCGCCTGGACCGTGGGCAGGATCTGTGAGCTGCTGCCCGAGGCGGCCATCAACGACGTGTACCTGTCCCCGCTGCTGCAGTGTCTGATTGAGGGCCTAGGGGCAGAGCCGAGGGTGGCCTCCAACGTCTGCTGGGTGAGTTGGAGCATGGGAGGGATGGATGTTTGGCTCGATAAGTGCATAGGTGTAGATTCCTTTCAGCAGGTAACATAGCATGTGCCTAGGATTTTAGAGAATTACAACTCTTGGTTCTTAGGCATGCTTAAAAACCTGAAAGGAAGGCTATTGGGTAACCAAAAGACGTGTATACATTGCAATCGAGGTCCAAATCACTTGATGGTCACTGATGAGATGTTAACGGACGGCTAGCTCACAGCTACATGGACTGTCTACCAAATCTAAATGGGACAGTTTACCAAACCTTGAGTCCCAAAAAATGTAAAGAGCATCTTCTTCCCTCCTCTCGGTCCCAGGCCTTCTCCAGTCTGGCTGAGGCCGCTTATGAGGCCACAGACGCAGCCGAGGACCAGGAAGAGCCCAGCACCTACTGCCTCTCCTCCTCCTTTGAAATCATCGTCCAGAAACTCCTTGAAACCACAGACAGGTAGACCCATGCACACAAGCCTCGCGCCCCACCAGCACCAGCCACTTCCTTAAGCATGCGTTTGAACACTGCTTGGCAGCATTTATGCTCACTAATGCTTCTGAAGATGACAAATGAACGGTACCAAAGTAAGAAGCCTCACTCCTTTTGTTGAAAGGCCAAAGTGTGGAGGGTGGAAAGGCGAAAGTCCCAGGCATTTCACTATATATATTTTTTGAATGCGAGTGCCCTCCTGTCTCCTCCAGACCCGACGGCCACCAGAACAACCTGCGCTCAGCGGCCTACGAGGCGCTGATGGAGATAGTGAAGAACAGCGCCAAAGACTGCTATCCCGCCGTGCAGAAGACCACGCTGGTCATCATGGAGCGCCTGCAGCAGGTCCTCCAGATGGAGGTGAGCTCACGGCCCGCTCTTGGGAAAGTTCACACCAAATTTTGAGACCCCACTGTATAATGTAGTGTTTGGTGTTAAAATATGTTTTCACGTGAAAAAGCAGTGCGCTAAACAATGAGATGAATATGGTAGCACGTTTGTATGCATGTCCTTGACCTATATTTTTGTCTCAGTCTCACATCCAGAGCACCTCTGACCGAATCCAGTACAACGACCTGCAGTCTCTGCTGTGCGCCACTCTACAGGTTTGTGAGCCATACCACCACACAATTCTTTTTTTTTTTTTTTTTTTATGACTGCATACGGCCCATCCAAGAAATACTCCTTGTAGCCTTTGGTCTTACGGGCTGATGCTCAAGACGAAACAGAAGCAGGACCCGTGGGTGGTTGAGGAGCGAGCGACATGTTGACCCGCGTGTGCCTCTTGCAGAACGTGCTCCGTAAGGTGCAGCACCAGGACGCCCTGCAGATCTCTGACGTGGTGATGGCCTCACTGCTCCGCATGTTCCAGAGCACCGCGGGCTCCGGGGGCGTTCAGGAGGACGCGCTGATGGCCGTCTCTACTCTGGTAGAAGGTAAGCACACACTTCCTGGTCCATCGCTGGTTTTTGAGGATGGTGTGGTTTCCAACTCCCAGCAAGACTGATACTAGGGTTAGGTTTCCATACCCGAGCAAAAGGCGAAAGCTTCTCCTAGTCATAAATGACATGGCTAACATTGTGGTCTTCACAGTGTCTATTGCCCTGACGTCAGTTCCTCTTCCTGCTCTCAGTTCAGCAGTGTGGATTTTATGATGTCACAGAATAAACTGGTGTCCAATTCACCCGGGAGATATTTGGGGGTGGCGGTGCTGCCCCTGCAACCTCCTGGTTTTGCTGGACCCCACAAATGTATACTGCTTGTTTAGTCTCCAACGACAAGCCATAAAATTCTAGTCGTGTTTGGCAACCCTTACTCTTAGCACACCCATGTCCTTCTCTGATGCATCATTCATACACTTTTGGCACCACATCCCTTTTTAAAGATCTCTTATTATACTACTTTTCTGGTCTAAATTTCTTATTAATGACTCCTATAGAGCAACCTGACCCGCGTCACAGCACAAAAAACTGTTGTTTTTCGGGAAACTCTTCCTCTCATCTGGGCGCTTTCATTATTCTCTGTCAACACGCGGCTTCGTCCTTCTCCGCCCCCTCGCCCCCCTCCTGCCAACCCCACTCCGTTGTGATTGGTTACCTTCCGGAAGAGCATGTTGCAGCATTACCATACACGGAAAATCCAGATTGTTCTACGTAGATAAATCCCTCAAAATTTGAATGTGAATGGCGACCGGCGTCCCTAGTGTTTAGCGCTCTGCCACCCGAGATGGTCTGCAGGGAACACGTCTAAATGCACGTACGTCGTTATTTGACCCTTTAGTATGGTTAAACATGACTATAAATCATTATAACAACGTTTATAGGTCATAAAAGTCGAAAAAGCATGATCAGTGCTCTTTAACTTTACTGTATAACACTGAAACTCATTTGTGGATTGTTGCTTCCAAATTGATACCAAATTTGAGAAAGCCCTCCAGTATGGTCTGTGGGTGTGCGTTACATCCATGAATCATACTGATTGCCCAGCGTTTGGTTGGCTACACACAAGAGTGGACTTGACGGCACCCTAAAATCACGTAATACTTTGTATGACGGACCGGAAAACGTTGTGGATGGATTTAATTCATGCATTGTTTAGGTTTTATGCATGGCATACCAATGGTTATCTTATTATTTCTTGTTTTCTTTTTAAAGATTGAAATGTGCTAATATTATTCATATTTTCTGTCAGTTCTCGGCAGCGACTTCCAGAAATATATGGATGCCTTCAAGCCTTTCTTGGGAATTGGACTAAAGAACTACGCTGAATATCAGGTACGACATGGAAGTTGAGCTCTGTTCTTGTATGCTTTGTTTGCCCTGACGTCAGTTCCTCTTCCTGCTCTCAGTTCAGCAGTGTGGATTTTATGATGTCACAGAATAAACTGGTGTCCAATTCACCCGGGAGATATTTAGGGGTGGCGGTGCTGCCCCTGTAACCTCCTGGTTTTGCTGGACCCCACAAATGAATCCCCTCCCCCCCCTTTCCTTCATCAATTAATATGATTGATTGTTTTCCTGTGCATTTAGTTTCCCACCCACCACCAATGTAAACTACATTGTTAATCTTCTGACTAGCCAAAGGATTAATGATTAAATATTTGAAATTTACTAGATGGGAATTTCTTGAATATCACAATGTAAACGTTTTTAAAGATGGTTCTTTGTCAGTTCAGGCGAAAGGTTCTCTTATTAGTCTCAATGTCGGCCGTCCCCCTGGTTGTTGAGTGACACACCCTGACTCAAGCATGCAGTGTTGTTCTGCGGCAGGTGTGCCTTGCAGCTGTGGGCCTGGTGTGTGACCTGTGCAGAGCTCTGATGACCAACATCCTGCCTTTCTGTGACGAGATCATGCAGCTCCTTCTGGAGAACCTGGGGGTGAGGCCCCCTCCTTCATACCCTTCTCTCCCCGTCCTCTCTTTGGACTGCATCTTTCTACTGTCCCGCTAATAAGTCTTCATCCGACTCAATGTTGAAACTGCTATTCTTGCAAAATTGTATGCATATTTGCATTACATAGTTGCACAATACAATGTTGTTTGCCCCGAACATGGTTATGTCGTGTGTGTGTGTACTGTCATGTTAATTGCTGTTTGTTTCATCACACAATCTAAATGTATTGCCTTCCTTACCCACACTTGAAACTACTTTGCACTTTCTGTCTGGATGTTTACTGCATTTGCCTCTACGCGTGCCATCGTTATGCAAACTAGTTAGTTTTTATTTGTGTTTGCCGGTGTAGAATGAGAACGTGCACCGGTCCGTGAAGCCCCAGATCCTGTCGGCGTTTGGAGACATCGCTCTCGCCATCGGTGGAGAGTTCAAGAAATACCTGGAGATTGTTCTGGACACTCTTCAACAAGCTTCCCAGGCCCAGGTGGACAAGGTAAAGCTTGTGGAACATGTCGTGTACAGGCTTACATTGATTAATCTGTATGATTTTAATTTTTTTAAGCATCTTGATAAATTCAGCTGCTGCAGGTCATTGACATAATGGGACAACACAGTTTTTTAACGGTGTTGCATGAAGATTATAATTGTTCCTTACTGCATAGAGTTTAATGGATTTGATTGGATGTGATGTTGTATAAATTATATACAAAGAAATGGTATATGAACTTTTATGAAATTATAGATAGATTTCATTGGAGGTGGGCTTTTCTGTGTTAATCAATGGAAAGCTGCATCTGCTGATCTGTGCCATGTAATTAATAGTGCGTTGGTTTGTGTTTGCAGACAGACTACGATATGGTGGATTATCTAAACGAGTTGAGGGAGGGCTGTTTGGAAGCCTACACCGGCATCATACAGGGCCTGAAGGGGGACCAGGAAAATGTTCACCGTAAGAGAAGCATGCTGACAAACACGGGCACAAATGTCAATCACATTGCTCATGATGTCTGCTATAGCATTTCATGAATGCAATATCAAAGACACAATTTATTAGTAAGATAATATTCTTTAAAAAACGATTCTCCTTCATCCTTGTGATCTTCTATTAGCTGTGGTCTCTTGCATACGTGTTGCCCTGACGTCAGTTCCTCCTCCTGCTCCAAGTTTAGCAGTGTGGATTTTATGATGTCACAGAATAAGATGGGGTCTATTTCACCCAGGAGATGTTTGGGTGGCGGTGCTGCCCCTCTAACCTCCTGGTTTTGCTGGACCCCACAAATTTATCCTGGCCGTTGAATGTGCTGTTATTCTGAACTCATCAACTTTTAATTAGTAATTTGTATTTTGCCAGCTGTGACTGTGTGTGAATATACATATAGGATTGTCTAGTGGTTGGGGTGTTTGGCTATAGCAGCCATGGAAGTGATGTCAAATCTACCTACAAAAATACTTTTAAATGTCGTGATGGTCAATGAACCTACATTGAATGTATATTAAAGTGATGGTCACTCTCTCCTCCAGCTGATGTCATGCTAGTGCAACCGCGGGTGGAGTTTATCCTGTCCTTCATCCACCACATAGCGGAGGACGAGGACCACTCTGATGGAGTGGTGGCCAACGCTGCTGGCCTCATAGGGTAAGCCGAGCATGGGCTGGTATAACCAACCTGTCCCACTGTCCCCTTCACACTTCAATGGGACCCAAGCAGCGTTTGGTTTCGGTTCTTCTTTCTGCTGGTGTTCCTTATTTGTATGTTTTTCCGCACGGCAGATGGAGGCTAATGTTGACGCCAGACGTTCAGCGCACTCTAAAAATGCACCAAATGTGTCAGAACCTTAGTTTTGCTTTCATCCGCAAAATGTATCCTGGCGATTTTAATTTGGCCAACGTGGTTATTCAAAAACATTTTGTTCTGTGCAGTGGAGGCAGATTTAAGTGAGGATTTATGTATCCTCGTTACCGGCTGTAGCATCCTCCCCAGATGTTTAGAGGAAAACGTATTGTCATAGGAGGGATTCTGCCAAACCACGTAACAAGAATCCGCTTTCAAATCCACATTCAAGTCTGCCATTTTTTTCTATTGTTTTGGTGAAACGGCTGCTCATTCTCCAACATCTCTGCCCTCCTTTATTTCAGGGACCTCTGCACCACGTTCGGGAAGGATGTGGCCAAGCTGGTGGAGGTGCGTCCGCTCATAAACGACTTGCTGACGGAGGGCCGGCGCTCCAAGACCACCAAAACTAAGACCCTGGCCACCTGGGCCACCAAGGAGCTCCGCAAGCTGAAGAGCCAGGCCTGGTCAGTGGACACGCTCAGTAATGCACACACGGCCAACCAATCAGAAAGATGGTATTCTTCTGTGACCCAACACTCTGTATTTTCCTACTGCGCCATCCCATTGTAATCAATTAGGCATGATTTATTTGATTGGTACCTTTTTCAAAATACTTTAAGGAATATAACACTACCTTTTTTTTTTATTTTATTTTTTTAGCAAAGGTGAACTGAATGTTGAAATCCACAAAACCTGCCTTTCTTGAGTGTCAATGTTTTGGTTAACTCTGACTTAAAACATGGTTGGCTGGTCTCTTTGCTGCCATCGCAGTTTTTGTAATTGGTTTGTTGTGTCATGGCTGCACTTCCGGGACCAGACCAGCAAACCATGTCGGGTATTGAAACGTTTACCAATACATTGAAAGGCGTGGATATTATGTGGCTTTGATTCAGCTCGGTTGCACAAATGAATCTTGCCGGCTAAGAGGTGGACATGCCACCTCTTACCTCAATCCTTTGCGCTTTTTTCAAAAGCCTGTTGCAATCCCAGAAGGTAGGTATGACAATACAGAGTGTTTGGTCACAAATGTTTCTAGTACGCCCTGAAAATCCTTCTAGTGTGAGGCTGAATATTTCTCACCCTTCACCTGGCAGTGTTGTGGAGATACTTGGGTCAAATAATTGAGGTTCTTAATAAAACTGTACAGACCAGTACTCTTTCGTGAACAATTCAAAAATATTAATTTTTGGATAGTTGATTTAATTACTTTTTTTTTTTTCCTCCTCTTCAGATGCAATTCTTGTCAGGAAAGAGATCAACATCAGTAAACAATGAGGAAATATTGCCCCACTGGAATTACATCTTCTGTCTTTTGCGCGCGTGTGACCGGGTCAAAGCAGAAGCTAAGTGTGCGCTTAGATGAGTGTCTGTGTGTGTGAGAGAGATCGAGAGAGAGAGAGAGAGAGAGAAAGAACGCACGAGCGCAGATCGTGTGCGCGAGAGATGACTGATATCACAACACCTTCTGAGTACAATTCCAGCGGTCGCCTGCAGACTGGCAGCGACCCTACCCACCCACCCCCACACCTACCTTCGGACCCCAACCCATAACCACCTTCCTGACTATTGAACCCCCTCCCCTCGACGGCCTGTGGACTGTACCATATCTGAACAAGGACTCTGAACATGACCTCCTTCCACCACTACTTTCCAGCTGACCCTCCAGAAATTAATTTCCCGCTGGGGTCACACACACACACAACGCCTTGTCAAGCATCCCTTCTTCGACAACTATTCTCCTCCATTGGACCCCCCCCCTGCTGTGTAGTCCGGCTGAGACGAATGAGCCCTCGTCCGAGACGCCAACTAACATTTTAGTGGTCTGTTTAACGTTGCTATGACGACAACGAAGATGAATGCTACAACTCCATGTCGCCCAAACCCTTTCTTCCTCCCTGTGAGAAAAAACAAGAGACCAACTGCTAACAAGGGAAAGGATTTCTTTGGAATTGAAGCAACAACAAAAAAAGAACCTTACTGTAACTCAAACGGGAGGAGGATTAATCCGATCTGTTCAGACTAAAGTGGCTCTCTTGACTGATGCGTGGAATACTTAACATTTAATTTTTTCTTGATTTTATTTTATTATAATTTTTCTCTCTGCACTTCAAAAAGCCAATGTGGTCGTGGACTTAAAATGAAAAGACCCCCCCCCCCCCCCCAGCCAAGATGGTCTGACTCGAGCTGCCGTCTTCAATCTTTGGTCAGAGTTGAAGCATGGTGCCTAGATTTCGTTTTCTTTTCTTTCCTCTTGCGAGGAGTAAAATAGGAGGATGTGGGGATTAACAGAGGGAATGTCCCTCTAGACTCTCCTCTTTCCGCTCTTGGAAAGCAGGTTCCTGCCCTACTGTAACTGCCACATCATTCCGTGCACCACCATCGCTGCCACCTACCAAGTTTGGGTTAGAAAAACAACAAATGGCCACCATAATCCCAGTTTGTGTGGCAGACGAGGATGGGGTTCTGTAGACGTACGGTTGGGCGAGGAGCCAAGGAGAGCTAGCTCCTTAATTTTCTAAGCCCTCCCCCTCCACAAGTAACATAATTAAATAAATAATAAATAAACAAATATAATCTCAATACGAACCTATGGAGGCAGGAGATCCTGAAGAGCATCAATGCTGGTCTGGCTGCTTTTCTACCCTGAATCGCAGGCTGGAGTCCTGTCGTACCGGCGTCTTAATGGACACAGACTTCCCACTTTAGCTCCGTTCGCTTCTACTGTATATTAAAAAAAGAATAAACACCCCCACCTGCATGTGGGTCTCCTTCCTCCACCCTGAGGCTTTTGGTTTAGTTTTGCTTTCACTGGCACTCTCGGTTGCTTCTCTTAACCCTTTCGGCTTTGGCAGTCTGAGCCGGTGTGATGTCAGAGCTCACTGCGCCTTAAGCAGGTGGGCCTAAAAGCACTTGTGAGGATTTTTGTAATGAAGTGAAGTAGTGGGTGGAGGGGTGCGGCGGTTTCTCTTAAAGACTAACTTTTACCAAAAAAAGTTAGAAATTATCTCCTTGTGTACTTATGCCTGAGATAGCGCTTCAGAGGAGAGTGCCAAATTAGTGGGACTAGTTTAGTGAATATTGCCCTATTGGGGCTGGCTGTGTGGACTGGTGGGATATTATTATATGCACCTTCCATTGGGGAAGATATTCAGTCAGCTGTAAATCCTTGCTGTTCCTGATCCACAAATGATCAACCAGTTGACCAGAATAGGACCTGTGCTTAGATAGTCCAAGTCCCTGCTGGTGTATTTTTTTTTATTTTTTTTATTTTCGCTGCACTTGTTTTGGGAAAGGGGCACTTACCAATATCCTCGTTTCGAAGAAAAAAAAAAATTACAGAATTGAAGACGTTTGTATAAGGTTATATTTTTCCATTGCTATGAGAAATAAAACAATAAAATGATATTAAACATTCCCCAAGAAGTTCTGGTGATTTGGTTTATTTGTCCGTACAGGTAAACAAGTCGTCTCGCTTATGAAGTCTGGGCAAAAAAAAAAAGGAGACTTCATTTTGGAAATTTGACCTGTAAAATTTCTGTACTGATCATCTTGAAACTATTTTGTAATCATTATTGAAAGCCATATATACAGGCTTTTGACAACTCTTGAAAGTTGCATTTTAGAACCTGCATAATGGGGTTCTTAATGGTATAATTGGTTGACGCATACTATGCGAAAAAGGGTGTACTGACTGTCCAAAATACTTTATTGTAACTGTCCGGTTTATCAAAGCATGCAAGCGGTTGTTTTGTCACGGCTGGGGACCAATTCACTTTCACAAGTTCATGCAGAAAGTCTCCTCGGAATGGCATTGAACTAAACATATTACCCGCCTACATAATTAAAGGGAACATGGCCTCAATTTGAAGTTGGATTATTCAAAACCGAAAGTCCTACCTTGAACGCTGGATTTGAATTAGTTAACTGAACTCTTTCAATCTGCAAAACTGCATTTGGTTCAGACAATGAACATGGGAACTAAAATGTGAATTGTGAATCAAGCCAATCTGCTTTTTAATTTCATATTGAACATTAGTGAACTAATAAAAGTCTATATTGTACTGAACGCTGTTGTTCCTTCTTGCATTTGGCTAATCAATGGGGTATAGACTGCATGGGGTAGTAGTCTGTTAGAATCTGCTGGGATAGGTCTTGGATAGAATCCATTATCCAGGCCCATTATTGGGCATGTGGTAGTTGTTTTATTGGATTGGAGGAGTCTTTGATCCGAAAAAAAGTAATCGGATCTTAACATAAACATTGTTCATTTGATAAGACTATCTTGGCGTTTCCAGAGAGATGGATGGGTGTGGTATTCATAAACTAGGCCTACAGCAAGCTGGTGCACCTGATCAGGCCAGGAGAAGGGACCGAAGTGCTGACCCAACTGTTACGCTGCTTCTTTAGTCCAATTCCAGGATAAGTCCCTTTACGCCGCGATTCAGGAAGAAAGATGATCACAAAACTATTCAAGTCCTATGAGCATTCATAAGATCTTAGTAATCATGGAAAATGACACGGGTAATTATATAATGCTTTTAGCTAATGTGATTTATAAAACAATCTCAATTCCAAATGTGTCATGACTTTGAAATACCTATGGGCAATATTTCGCATGAGGAGAAATTGAAATGTTATTTTACATAATGAACGTATTTATCAACTATTTTTATGAAAATAATCTGTCCGTAAATAGACGGACGTCAATCAAAGCTCTCATCCCCTGAACAACAGGTGCCTCGAGCCCAGACAGCTCCTCAAAGAGTCAAGGGCAATAACACGTTAAGGGACAACTTGAAAGTGCTGCAAATGAACGGTCAGTTCTGTCAGACTTCTCAATGTGACCCCCTCCTTTCTTAGACATTTAGAGACCTAGATCATGTCCTCTTCGGTTTCATTCTAAAGCATGAAACACTGATCATATACACTTGGCCTGCTGGGAACAGGGCACACTCGTATTATAAGAGCATCTATTTTTTTCATTAGTTCCCCTGATATGTAGTCACATGAGATTGCTGACGTAAGCAAAATATTTTTGATGATTCATTAAGCTTTTTTAAAAGGGCTCATAGACGTCCTTCATATATAAAGTGACCGCCTACTGATTCACAACCAAACTACCAACACTAGAGAGATGCGCTTACACTCACCGGGAAATTTATAATATTGGAATATAGGAATATGTTGATTGAGTAAAGAAAAATGAGTGCTGAAGCAGCTGCCAAAAGGTAAATTAGCTACCAATGAGGTCAAGAGACAAATTAGGTTGTAGTGTGTGTGTGTGTGTGTGTGTGAGAGAGAGAGAGAGAGAGAGAGAGAGAGAGAGAGAGAGAGAGAGAGAGAGAGAGAGAGAGAGAGAGAGAGAGAGAGAGAGAGAGAGAGAGAGAGAGAGAGAGAGAGAGAGAGAGAGAGAGAGAGAGAGAGAGAGAGAGAGAGAGAGAGAGAGAGAGAGAGAGAGAGAGAGAGAGAGAGAGAGAGAGAGAGAGAGAGAGAGAGAGAGAGAGAGAGAGAGAGAGAGAGAGAGAGAGAGAGAGATCTGGCTGGTGGTAAACGGAAGTGAGACAGCGCAGCGGGTGGGGTTTCTGTCTGCGAGATGGACCTAGGTGTCAGAGGTAACATTGAGTGTGCACACGAACCTGGCTTATTATCAATCAGCATAAAAAAACAACAACGATGATTGATGTAACCGTTGCGCTGCCGCCTAGCGCGCGCCATCCATTCCATCTATGTTGTCTATAAGAAGAGGATGCATCAGTAGGAGGCTAACGCTAGCCAGCGACACATCAGCGGTGGGTTTTTTTTCACATGAATGTCCGTTTTCTCCTGACGTTGGGTTGTGCGTTTCCTGCAACGCTGAGTACCAGATTGTCACTGTGGACGGATCGGGAACTTTAAATGGCTGTCTCACGGTACACTACCGTACGCTAGTGTCACTAGCGAATGTTAGCTAGGAGAATGGTGTGTTTGCAGCAAGCTAGCTACTTAGCTGTTTATTTATATCAATGTTATGTAAGGACGGAGACCGTTTTAGCCTAGCTAGCTATACGGAACCACTAAAGTGAGAATAATGAATAACGCGCAACAAGATATGTCTCCGGATTTCGTCTTGATGCGCCTGGTGTCGGCGGCCGAGTATGACCGTTTGGACGAGCCCGATGATTTGATGTCTGGAGGCGGGGGGTTCGGTCCTGTCAAAGCCGTGTTGGGTCATCACGGCAACAATATCAACAGCGGGTTTGATCTGGACCGTAATAGCCCGTCGACAGGCCTCGGCTCAGACTCGCCGCATTACAGTTCACCGCTGCCTGGTAAAGGCGAGATGGACAGCGGGATGGGTTTGGGTCAAACAACACCAGGGTCCGAGGAGCCGCTAACTTCTCCTCCACCAGGCATCGGGGACTTCTCCGTGGCTGCCCAGCATTTCGTGGACTACCCTGTATCCCACGCACACGGCGCTGGGTCCCACGGCTCGCGAGCGAAGCTGATGGTTTTTCAGAACTTGCTCCGGGCGAGTGACGGGATCCTAGAATGCGGGCTAGAACAGCCTCCCCCTGGGTTTCTCCACAACTCGATTCCTGGTGGCGGGGACGCGGAAAAACAGAGACGACCTGAATCTGGAAGTGTCTGTGTACCAGGTAGCACAACAACAAACAGCCAGTGTGTATTATCCTTACCACCGATGAGCGGGAGAGAAAACACACACTGCATCTCCTCTGCAGAAGACTGCACGCAGCAGCAACACCACCTCCAGTGGCACCCAGCTCTAAAACTATCCAAGGTACCTTCGGAAAGCTCCCAGGCCCCACAGCAGGGGCTCCAGGCACTAGAATCTGACACAGGTTCCGTTTTGTGCCATCGACATCGCCTGCTACTGACTGACCGCCTCTCTAAGTGGCCCCCATGCTTGTTGAACCAGAGCCTACACTTGAGTCTTTTGGACCCCATGAAGAACTGCACTGTTGGTGGGGATGATCCTGTCCTGGCCTTGGCACGACACCTCGGCCAGCTTGGGCACCATGCAGAGCTGAGGGAGGCGAGGGAGGGGGGGGATCGACGAGAGGACCTGGTGCTGCCCCTCCCTCGGTGCTCATGTCACGGCGTGTTGACCTCAGCTACCGGGGGCATGGGCCCTGGCGAGGACCCCAGCGAGACCAGCGATGCTCTCTTGGTCCTCGAGGGTCTGGGGTCTGAGGAGGTGGGGAGGCTGGGTGACCAGGGGGGAGAGGGGGAGAGGGGTGTTGGCGGAACAGATGAAGGAACAGCCGGTGGGGAGGGAACCGGCTCTGTGTTCTCCAGCGGGACGCTCAGTGGTTTGATGCAGCAGGTCCACCGACTTGCCGAGGAGGCGGGGGTGTGTACCGATCAGAGCTGCCGCCAGTCGCTGGCTGGACCGGGTGCAGCAGTGTCGTTACCTCCCTCTGCCACCCACCTCACAGACCACCGTCCGACAGCCACCGGCATCTCCACGCCCTCCCAGTACACACCGATCCTGCCGCAGGCTCCGGAGGCTGCAGCGGCTCTTGCTGGGCTTCATGTCTTGCCGAATGCCCTGCACTCCTCTATCACTAACCACGGCCAGCGGCCCCAGCATCAGCACCAATCTCGCTCCCAGCCCCAGAGCCGGGCCACCACCCCAAAGCTGGGCATCGCGTCTGGGGGAGCGGGTCGTTCGGCCTCGCCGCTGGTCGTCCTGGAAGGGGAGGTCGGGAGGCGAGGGGCAGAGGGAGAGAAGACTCACCGGAAGTCAAGGAAGGGGGGGTCCTTAAAGGTGCGTCTCAGCAAGCTATTCCGAACCAAGAGTTCCAGCGGGGGTTCGGGGGGACTTCTGGACAAGAGGCCCTCCCTGGCGTCATCCACCTCGTCGGGCGGGAGCCTGCTTGATGTGTGGGGGTCGAGCTCCAGCAACACTGAACAAGACGGCTCCAGGTAAGAGGGCGGAGGGAGTAAGCAGGCCAGTTTGGTCACCATTCTAAAGAAGAACTATAGTATAAACAGCCTCTTATGTTTTATACTTTGATTACGCCATGTGTCATTTTCAGCAGGAGAAACCTATAGACTCAAACACATTTTTAGCAAGTTCCCGAACATTTTCAGGTCAATATTCTTTTCAGGCAAGATCTACTGATCTAATCAGGAAAGAGATCCCCTGGTTGATCAAAAATGAACCGACGGCAGATTTTAAATTTAATTGATCTTGTACATACGCAGGTGGGCACAGGCAAGGCAACTTGAAACCAAGTGGTGTGAGTAGCCTCCGTGGCTCTGGGTCAAAGAGGTCCTCAACCTGGGCTGGTACACTTGGTAAACGCGGCAGTGGGATTCCGGGGGCCCCTAAAAGAAGAGCACAGCGCCGGCCCCTGAAATTCCAAGTTCATCCTGCAGCGGTGTGTGCAGGGCGGTCTCCGAGGAGGCTGAGGCAGCGGAGAGGAAGGGCTATTTAAAAGCCCGGCCCCTTTCCTAAACCCGGCTCTTGTTGACGCTAACAGATGCTGCCACACATTCTGTATACTGGGAATGTTACCCATTTATTGATTATCTTTGCTGTATTGGACTATTGATCGTTGGAATGAAGCCCTCCGTTGTGGAGCATGTGTCGTCAGGCGTCATTTTAACAGCGCTGCAAAGCTGACTCTTGTCCTCGGTTGTGTTGGAGGGTTAGCTTATAGTCATCGGTTACATTTTGAAAATGATGGGAGGAAAAAAGGATGTGCACTTAAAGCAGCAGATTAAGAGGAAATTCTGTTAACTGACAATAATTTTAAAAGAACGAATGCAAAAAAAATAAATTCTAAGTTGCTCGCACACTGTCCAATCATACACAGATCAGGAAACCTGTTTTGTAGAGATTTTTCCTGGCTGGCATTTACCAAACTAGCCCTGAATGGTTGTTCTTTTAGCTGGTGGGTTGAAAATGTTTGGACAGCCTATAACACAGTAATACGACATTCGTGTATGATTTAGTTATTTTCACAGAACATTAGATTTACAGATAGCTTGATGTTATGAATAATTTGATAATTTTGACTTACAGAAATAATTCTCTGTTAATTGATTCCCTCACAAAGGGAATCCTTGGCAAGCCAGCCATGAAGCCTTTCTTAACGTTGTCATGGCAATGAGAATCAGTGCAGTGCAGGAGAACAAAAAGAAACTCGATGCCGTTACCATGGCAAGAGGACTTTAGGACACATTCATTTAGCGGACAAGACGGCCATTGGCCTTCCTCACGCATCTCATCCAACCAGCCTCCAACATCCTAACCAAAGAAGGACCCAGACACATCCAACATTCAACCCTCAGGACTGTATGTTTGAACCTTTCACAGAGACTCTATTCAGAGAGACGTCATCGTAGGACAAACACAGATGTCCCTCGTAACACTAAATGATGGTTCTGATCCCTTCTCTGTGCTCAGGTAGTGGACTCATCTTGTCTAGTGTAGTCTACTGCCCGTGCCATGATACAAGTGGCAGAGCAATAATTTGTTTTTATGAGCACCTATGTGCCGTCGTCCTGCAGGGAAGCCTCTTCGAAGAGCGTCTCTTGGTAAATGAAGACTTTCAATTGCGGTCACACTGGTATCTTTTTTGCAGTGGTCTCGGCTGTGATGTGACGCCGTTGACCTCAACGGGATCGCCAATGAGTGAATTACCGTTTAAGTTTGGCCTTCCGGTTCGAGTGAAACGCTCCGCCTGACGGAGACAAATTGGTTTATCGGTCGGATGCTGGTGCCGTCGCCCAAGGACACCTTGGGACTGCAGGTCATCCGTGTATTTGTGTCTGACCTGCTTTTCCAAAGGGACGGGCAGTAATTCAATCTGGGCAGCTCTCCTGCCTGATGTTTCAACGACGTGAGGCTAAGGTGCCATGCTTTCATAACACCAGTTTTATGTAGATTTCATCTTTTGTAATGACAACGTGAAAGCTTGCTGGCATGTGGAGGTATGAAAAGTGTGGTGTAGCGTCTACCACTCTTCTGTGCTGCAAGCTGTTTGAGCTTTGTGTCTAGTATCAAGTGGATACTTCAACCCACTCGAGACTCAGCTACGATATTGATCAATCAATCGAGTTTCCAGATCCAAAACTAATGCTAGCTTTGTGTGTTTTAAAATGATGAGTTAATCCTTAAATAATACCCTCCTCCCCATAAAAAATATAATATATAATAAAAGGCATTATCTGGATTTTGTCATCGTTACATCAGTTTTCAGGGGGAGTTGATGTTAGGTGTCTTTGCATGATGGTTGTGGCTATTGTTGGAAACTGCTATTTGTACTGCTTGTAAACAACCTTTACTTGTTCTTTTCTCTCTCTGTCTCTGTCTCTCTCTTCCTCTCTCTCTGTGGCATTGTCTCTCTATCACATTCCCCCCAACCTAGACTGCAGGTCTCCAGGCCCAATAGTGCCTTCTCACCGGTGCCCTTTAGTCCTCCCTTCACCGGTAAGTTGTGTGTGTCTCAAAGCGTCTCTAGATATGCAATTCGGCTCGATGGACCATTCAACCAACAATCCAGACACAGAAGTACAGATTGCAGACAAAAGTTAAAATAAACTATTTTAAATTTAAATGGCAAAAAAACTGTAAACTTTTCCTTTTCCAACTTTCTCCTCAACCTCTCCCTGTTTCTCAATTCATCAATTTTCGAGCTCTTTATTGAGCCTTACTTACCCACTGTATCTTAAAGCCTCAGCATGCTTCGAAAGAAGTCGATTTTGTTTCGGCTGGGGGTTTGAGACCGAAGAAGTCCTTTGAAAACAAACTTCTTTCATACTTGCGGTTTCAGTTTGATCACTAAACTATTAGTTAAAAACAGTGTGGTCTCCGTGGAGATGGGGAAATTGGATCCAAATCAATGACACACGCCTGGCTTTTCTCATCGATCACACACCAGGTTTGCATCGCATTCATCTGAGTAGATTTCGGCCTCTTATTTAATTTTGGAGGTCCAAGAAATGCTGATGAAGACATAAGCCAAATAAGCCTCCTATGTTTCTATAAATCGAATAAAAAGTTAAGGGAAATCATACGAGACTGCAACGATTCCTCTATCCTCTTTTTTACGAGGAAAAAATATAAAAAGTTTATAATAATATTATTGATAAAGGTTTTAAATGAATTTGCATCGCTTTTTTTTACCTGCAAGGGGGATGATTTTGTGGTGAATATAACCCAGACACGTGGCTTACACCCAATGGCAGTTGTCAAAAGTTTATTCCCTTTTCATCTTGGCCCATGAAACTGCTGTCGTTTGGTGTGGGCCCAGGAAGGCGCAGACCACTTTCTTTTCCGCTGCTCGAGCTGCCTTATGATCCGTGACGGGTTGTTGAATCAGGATTCTTTTACATGTGCATTGATACCAGCGACTGTTACACTTTTCACAGGCTAGCCCATGTGGTCCGTAATGTCAAAGCCTACTTTTGATTTATGATAGTATAGGGAATGGTCTGTGTCAGTTTTAGCTGGGTAGCCTACTGTTCTCAATCCATACTTTTTGGTGCACTGTGTAGGGATGCATTTTAATTTGCCTTTGCCTGGTAAATTGTACGTTTGGCATCAGTGGTTGAAAAGTGTTGTCGTTTCAGTGCCTAAACCTAACCAATTAGTTGTGTTGTCTAAACTTAACCAAGTACTTAAACTCTCAGTACTAGGTCTAAAGAAAAACACAAACCCTGACCACCTGGGAGAAGGTCTTGTGCTTTGCCCTGAAGGCAAATTTCTCCTGTGGGCTTTCTGATAAGATTTGACACGTGACCAACAAAAGGAAAACTATAGTTTTGTTTCATTCTAAATCGGTCAGTCAGATTATTTTGTGAAGATTTTTCCAAGATTCTCCTACGGATTGGGGGTGGGTGGTTGATCGAAACAAAAGAGGCTCATTCCACTCATCAACACATGTCCACCTTTCTGAAGCAAAGTAGTGAAAGATGACTTGATCATACCTTTGACATCAATATATCACCCATAATAATTCAATGAATGTATAAGTCAAACAGCGGATGGCGAATGATCGTTATATTTTCACTCTCTCTGTTGTTTGTATCCTCCGCCGGTGACAATAGACATAAGGCATTTGTGTGTTCGGAAGTTCACGAAGTATAAGTCTTTTGTTTCGATTGCAATGGTATACTGCTAAAGAGGCTATAATGTGTCAAGTTATAGCCTAACTATGCGAATGACTCGATACATTTAGGCTTCTATTCAAGCAGGCATTCTTGCTTGTGAAAGCGACTTGTGAAGCCACTTTGGAGAAAAGCATCAACTGAAAATGTTAAAATGTAAATATAATGCATTCAGTTGTTACATGACCAAAAAACTAGAAAACAGTAGTCCAATAAAACGGAAAATAGGTACAGATATAACACATATGTAACCAAGCGCATGCATTACACCCAATTCATAAATGTCTGATTGAATTTGCAGAATGTATTCATAACTAGCTGGAATGCCATTTAGTAGTATAGGCCGTCCTTACTTTGAGTTTTAAATAATGTTTTTAATTTGACCTATGCAAGCATATGGAAAGTGAAGGTAGACCTTGTTCTCGAGTTGATTTTGTATTTGTCAAAGGCTGTCAAGAGTCTACCACTGTCTTTTTAAGCAGTTCAGCACCATTCACCATCGAGTGGCATCGTGGTGTCACGATAACAAAAAACAGTCAAAGCTTTCGAAATGACCGTGGCGGTCAGAGGTAGTTCAGTGGTGCCGTTGCTTCTAGTGTTAAGCTACAGCTAACACAGGTCTTTTCCCCCTGTCCTTTTCTACTCTCTGTCTCCTTTCCTCCCATGGCTCTCTCCTCTATTCCGGGTGTGTTTGGTCACGCCTTACCGTATGCCCAGGTGAGACGGTGTCTCTTGTGGATGTGGACATTTCCCGGAGGGGGCTCAACTCTTTGCACCCCCCGACCCCACCCCCTCCTCCCAGACGGAGCCTCAGTTTGCTGGGTACACCTCTTTCCACTTTTTCCCCTTCTTTCTGCTTTTCCCTCCCCCGAACTTTCTGTATCTGTATGGACCTATCTCACTTTGTCGTGTTACTGTTTGCTGTATGTTTTGATTTATATTATTGACCGTTCTGTTTGTGTTTTATTTTGTTTTTCAAGACCGGTGAGAAGCCCGCACTATTTACTCTTATTTCCCGTGTATAAACCAAAACAAACCAATATACTATGTTTTAGTAAGGGTAGATGTTCATTGGTACACCAGTGATGATGTGTCTTCTGTTGTCCGTCCAGATGACTTTAATGGACCCCCACAGCAGCAGCAGCCAGGAGGCCCCTTCCTGGAGCGCAACATGGGGGTTTCGCTACAGTCGCTCCCACCCCGGCCTCTGGCCGTCCCTCCGTCCATCAGCACCATCCAGCACAGCCTCAGCCTCAGTGGTGAGACACTCACACACTCACACTCTCACACTCAGTCAGTGGTAGGAAAAGTTGCTTTGGCTTACTAGTGCTGGAAGAGTTTGTGCTAGCTGTGAGCCAATTATGCACTTACAGGTCCCTGCCCCCAGCAGATTTTAGATTATTAGTGTAAAGTCTGGTTTGTTTGTCCAAAATTCTGGTCAAATTTCTGCTGCATAATTCCAGGTCATGTCGATCATTTTCGTCTCAAGATTGATCTTCTTTTTCATGTAAAATGTTCCTCTTGTCAGACAGTTCCACATCCTACCAGTAAAGGGTGACAGTGAGCTTTATTCCTTATGTCGTTTTCACTGTCACTTGTGTTACCATAAACCATTAAAACCTCTCCCTAAAACCTAGAAGGTTATGATTCAGCTGCAACAAAAAGAAAAAGACGTCAGAGCACAACTTATAATGTTTTACAATGCGTCCAATGTTTAATTCATAATAAACGCAAAAGCAAAAACAGGAATTGGCTCCCACATTCAATTGTGGATTAAAGTCAACAAATCGAATTCTATGTTAGCTGAAGGTAATTAATTCAGACTTTTTATTCCTCGACACACACAGCATTTAACCAGCATGTTGCTTGTGTCTGAGGGCAAAGCAACTTTTCCAACCTTAGTCTTCTACTCTGAATGTCTGCAATCGGATTTCAGTTGTTTGCGGTCTGGCGGTGACTGTGCTAGAAGCCGTTTCAGTGCCCCCACGGCCCTAGGCTCATGCCCAGGGCTGAACCACGTTCCACTGATGGGCTGATGGGCTGATGTCGGATCAAATAAGTCGGTAGTTACCAAATCAGTGGCAGTTAGAAAATGGAGACATTTTTTGATTGTTTTATCGGAGCCAACGGGAGGTCTGAGGTCTGCCTCGACGCTGTTCTTTAAAATCAGGTTTAAAACTCTTACTTAATAAACATTACAAAAAATGCCTACACTGTCCTATGTATGCTCTTACCTTAATCTTTCAAGAGATATTGTAAAATAAAAGTGGGGGGTCCATGGAAAACTTGCCTTTCCCTGTTTCTCCCGTTTGCAGACACATTCCTTGGCGGCCTGCCCAGACCCATCCCTCTACGTCCCGACGGCCAGCATCCCCCCCCCAGGCTGGGCCCCCGGCCCCTCCTGTGCCCCCTCAGCCGGCCCGACGCCAGCAGCTTCGCCACCAGCCTACGGGAACTTGAAAAGGTAGCGGTACTGTGCCCCAGCAACAGTGTGGTCGCTACTTGACCCACGTCTGATTTTAAAAACAGCCTCCGGCTCTTAAGGCCTGGAGGGCGATTTCCGTGTTGCTGTCCAAAGATGTGGACTACTGTCTGAGCTTTTGGGACCAATATATGTTGCGTCTACATTTTCGTTGCGCTCTATTCTTTCTGATCGTTGAATCATTACTTTTGCACGATATTTTACTCTGGCTTTATCCTGCTCTCACCAGCTATTTTGTGTGCACCCCCTCTCTCATTAAATGAGAATATATCGCCGCGGCAACAGGCAACTATAAATGCTGATGCGCTACGATCAGCGTAGCTATTGTCTCACTAGCCAGAGGGACTCTTATTAGCCAGTAGGAGGTCCAAGTGATGGTTGCATGACTAACTGCCCTGGTGATGTAATCACGGGAGGGAAATCAGGAAGGAAGCACTTTTACAAAACAATTACACCTAAAATAGTACTCACGGCGATACATCCTGTGGTGGATGTTCATCTGACTGCTCAGAGAGTGTACAGGATTTTTGGGGTAAATGATGACGTGCGGTTGTTTTCTCTGTTTGTGTTGGTTAACGTCCAGTGTGGCTGGTACTGGGGCCCCATGAACTGGGAGGACGCCGAGATGAAGCTTAAGGGGAAGGCGGACGGGTCGTTCCTCGTGAGGGACAGCTCAGACCCCCGCTACATCCTCAGTCTGAGCTTCAGGTCCCAGGGGGTCACCCACCACACACGCATGGAACATTACAGAGGTGAGATGTGCATCTCAATGCTTGCTCACGGCCTCACACAAGATCTTAATCAGATACACATTATTGCCATTCTAGAATCAAAACTATTTAAACAACATGCTCCAGGAGTCTGACTAGGGATGGGGATCATTAATATTTATTGATATTGATACCATTTTCGATACTCCTTAACGATCCGAGTCTTTATCGATACCACTATCGTTACTTTTCTATTAATTGGTGGAAATACGACGCGTTTTTGGTGATGAGGAAAATATTTAGGAAATAAATAATTGTGTTTTAAATTAAATATGTAATTCTTAATAAATATTGACATCAGTAATTTTAATTATATATACTAAAATGATTAGAGCACTAATGCAACTGTATTAGTAATACAGAAACATGAGTAATACAGTATTACTCATGTTTCTCATCATAATCTCAATTTACCGTTACATTTGAACGCATCATGATAACAGTCGTTTTACTGAGCCAACCTCAACACATCATCACGCAGCACATCTGAAACTTTATTTACTTTTTAAGATAACTAGCTTGTATGCTGCTGATTACAACACCGATTTCACAATTGGATTACTATTTTAACTGACGGGACTAGCGACAATGTCTGTGTGTGCGATTACCGCTCGTACTTTGAGTGGATGGTTAAAACGGGCCCGTCTGTGGTGCGACAGGAGAAGGAGGAGACAGAGTTTTTTCAACTCTGAGACAGTCGAAGGTACTGCATTTGGCCTTTACTTGATGCACAATGCTAATGTGCTTGGCCATTGAGGTTGTGTTCTCCCCTTTACAATAAATGATTTTCGCCCTGTTCAGCCATCCTCGCGAGCAAAGTTAACTGCCAGGCTTCACTTGTTTTACTTGTAATACCTGTTTGCTTACAATTCCATTCAAAAACATTGGTGGACACGCTGCAGTGATTGGATTGATTTGATTTAAATGCCGTGAGGCGACTCGAGGGACACAACATTACGTTACAGGACCTACGGGACAAAAAACACAATAAATGAACGACGGGACTCGATAGTGGTATCGATAAGCCCAAACGTTAATGATTTTTGGGTTTTGAAAAAAGTGGAACCGGGTCCTTGATAGAACCAGGTTTCGATCTCCATCCCTAAGTCTGACAGTATTTGAATAGGTGTTAACAGACATGTCTCTCTCTCCCTGTCTCTTTTCTCATTCGGTCTCTACTCCTATTCTGTGTCTGTCTGTCTGTCCTCCCTCATAGGTACCTTCAGTCTGTGGTGTCACCCAAAGTTCGAGGACCGCTGCCACTCAGTGGTGGAGTTCATAGAGCGAGCCATCATGCACTCCAAGAATGGGAAGTTCCTCTACTTCCTGCGCTCCAGAGTGCCAGGTCAGTCTCTCTTCTCTTTATCTCTTCTCTCTCTTGGATCAGTCTCGTGGATCTGGGGCTCAGAGGGCAGTCACAATGCCTCAGGATAGGATAGCCCAGGGCTTACTTGACTCATTTTCACACACGCACACAAAGGTTTCCATCTACCCAGGGCAAGTTCCCTGTCGTTGATTTACACAGGCTATTTAAAGGCTAAGTAAACCCCGGTTTTAGCAGGGGTACATCTGCCCTCGAGTTACACAAAAATGCTATCTTTCAGTCATAAAGATAGCATGAATAACGGACCCATTGGGGTACATATGAGTGAGTGGAAAGACCATGGTCACACCAGCCCGCATATGGGCTGCCAATTTCTGAAGTGTGTGTGTGTGTGTGTGTGTGTGTGTGTGTGTGTGTGTGTGTGTGTGTGTGTGTGTGTGTGTGTGTGTGTGTGTGTGTGTGTGTGTGTGTGTGTAGGTCTGCCCCCTACTCCCGTCCAGCTCCTGTATCCGGTGTCCAGATTCAGCAGCGTCAAGTCCCTCCAGCACCTGTGCCGCTTCTGTATTCGACAGCTGGTTCGCATCGATCACATCCAAGAGCTGCCCCTGCCCACGTACGTATGCACACGCACACATGATGTAATAAACACGGCTCAAATTAGTGTTTTTACTATTCGTCGCTTTGCTTTTTTTCTCTCTGCTCGACGTTCCCTGTGTCTCTGGCTCTTGTTTTCTGATAATTGTTTATCTCTTTCTTTCTTTTGCTTTCTTTCTTTCTTCCTCTCTCTCTTTCCCTCCCTCTCCCGTGCCTGGTTCTGTCCCCCAGGCCTCTGATCATGTATCTTAGGAAGTTCTACTACTATGATCCCGAGGAGGAGACGTACCCACCCATCGAGGAGAAGGAGAAGGGGCCCAAACAGAACACTCAGCCGGGGGTGGAGTCTCAAACGTAGCGCTGGAGCCTGATTGGACCGAGTGTGTTATCTTATTTATATATCTTATGTGACATTACATTGGTAGAGAGTGGGTAGACATGCATTGTAATTTATTCATCTGTCATTTATGCAAAACTTGTGACTCTCGTTTTTCTGTCTAGGAGTTTTGTTGTTTTTGCTTTTATTTTGTTACCCGGCCAGAGGACCTGAGGACAAACCACCTGGAAATGGATACAGTCGTGAGACTGAAGCCAATCAGAATCACCTCGCTTGGCTCTTCATGTGTATGGAGTTGCAGATGAACCACCCTCCCCCTTTGTGGCTCCATTTTTGACCATCGGGGACAATGGGAGGGGCAGGGGATGTAAAGACTCCGCCTCTCTTGAGATGTCATTGCTGAGCAGCGTAACTCCAGGAAGTGACTGATTTCAGCAAAGGTGCTAACTTGCTGAAACAAAACCCCATGTCGCGTCTGAATTCCACATCGCTTCAAAAGACAATTCCCCGAGAAATTAATTTATTTACATGTTTTATGGTTTTTCATGTTAGAGATGCTGAGAAGTATTGAAAGAACACAATGAATACTATGCAGTATTTGACAGAGACACAATGGTAGGTACGAAGACGTAACGCCACACAGCCAGCTCATCATTTGTGTGTTGCTAGATAATTTACCAAAGGTTAATACATGGGACTGCGGTGGTTGTAGAAAATAGTGGTTGCAGCACCAGGGACAGTGGTCAGACACACAACCACACACACACACACACACACACACAGACATATACACACACAAGTTATAAAGAAACTTGTGGACTTATCCGTGAACCTTAAATGGCACAGACAATAGTCATTTCTGCTGTAATACTATTCAAAACGTATTCTCCTAAGCCAAAACATGGTATTGGCCAATTAGAATTGGTTTGGTAGCAAATACACTCTAGATCAGGGGTCTCAAACTCAACTTACCTGGGGGCCGCTGGAGGTAGAGTCTGGGTCAGGCTGGGCCACATCAAGTATTCCACAAAAAAATGTAGCACAACTGACCCAATCTTAGTTAATGATCAGGCTATAATTAGATCACGTTGGCTATGTAATCGCTGACAACAGGGGACATTTCTTAGTGGTTGGTGGAAACCGGGACATTTTAGCGTCCTTTGGCTTTTGTTCGGGACTCGAGACACGTAACTCAAAATTGGGACTGTCCCGGCAAAACCGGGACACCTGGTCATCCTAACAAGTGATAAAAAAGTGTGGCAAGCGTCTCAGTAAAAATGTGGGTTTGACAACAACACGTGGGCCGCACTAACACTAAACTTTGATGTCAAGTAGGGGGCCACAATACTTCATCCCGCGGGCCTCAATTGGCCCCCGGGCCGCGAGTTTGAGATCCCTGCCCTAGATGCTCTACGACTTCAGCCTAGAATGGGAGGCTTAAGGACATAAGAAGCGTTAATGGTCTGACATTAAAGGAAAAAACTCTTTACAGGAAGAACGACTGCTACCCCAATAAAATGCTCTGGTGTGGATTCCCCAAATATTGCTGTTTCACCGAAAAGAGAAATTTATTAACTTTTGGGTTCGGGAGAAACAGTGGGTGTGGGGGGGGGGAGGGCTGGGTGCATCCATACATAGTGTGATTGAGGCGTCACTTTAGTAGAGTTGCATCCCTGCCGAGACAGAGATTGTAAACTTATTTGATCCCCTTCATGTGTCAACGGTATTTGTCAATCCGGGTCCAATCAGCCCCTTAACACTCTTCAAGATGTCTGGGTAGGCAGCAGGCTAGGGCACCGACAGTTGAACACCAGGGGTCGGCCAGGTGTCTAAGGAGATGGTAGGAATGTTTGTCCCAGTTGACCGCTACAGCCTGAAGAACAGTGTCCTTGCAAGTCTGGACTATGGGAATGCTTTGATGAAACAAGTGGTATTTTTTTTTGGAATGGAAATGTTTAATTCCGTTATCAAAAAAAGTAGCTTCTAAATTACTGCGGTCATGGTATTGGACATGAGAAATGTCCCGTTCCACCGCTCACCATCTGCATAAGACAGAAGGCCAACATTGGCATGGATTACTGGCGACGTCTCTGGCTGACCAAGAGTGTTGTTGCTGAATAAGTTCACTATGTTTTGCTGCAAGTCATTGGCCTACAATGTGGCAGAGAAAAAGTGCTTCAATAGGAAACGAATACACTTGAATGTTTGTGAAGTTCCGGCTTCTCAATTTTAACGACCACATGTACGAAGTATTTTCCTGGTGTAAAGGAATTGTTTTGACTATCTGCTAAGACACAGTCGGACCGTTAACCGCATTTCCACGGTTTTCCATTAGGAAATTAGGATTTAAGTAAAAGCAAATCAAAGGTGGTGATGTTCATTCGCTCCGTTCAGGTTCAAAGCCTAAATGTCCTCTACCTTCCAGACTTGCTGTTTGTACTGAGAATGAGGTGTATGCGTGTGTGTGATTGTCTTTGAGCGCACGTTTCTGTATATATTTGTATGTGTGTACATATTGTATGATGGGTATATTTGTAGCAGAGCACAGTTACAAATCGAAAAACTGTCCTTGACATTCTATGCCTATGTATGGGCGTGTGTGTCTGCAAGAGAAAGATATCACTGAGGTATATGGACTGCTCCGAGCTGCACTGGAACTCTTGTCTTTTACCAGACAAACCTGCGTCACCCGAAGAAATAAAGTGTTCAAACCGATCGATTGCTTGCATGGTCTTATCTGAGAGTGACAAAGACACACAGGTTATAAGGAGGGAGCATGCTTCATAATGTTTTGCAAGAGCCTGAGGTTGCATCCATCTTGTAATGTAGGCTACTGTTATCTAAGACAGTTTTCATCTTGACTTGTGCTTTGGAAGAAAGATACAGTTCAAAAGGACCCATAGGACTATTCATACACTTCACTATTTCATTACTTTAAAGGAGACATATTATACCACCAGGTGTGAGTGTGATTAGCCTTACAAGCCGTTTCGAAAATCTGCTAGATAGATGAGCAACGTTTACTTCGGTCCACTGGATAGGCTGGTAGACTGATCTATCCAGCACAGATCTAGGTGGACAAGCCAACTAGTGATGTCATATGGGGCAGATTTTTCGAAACGGCTTGTAAGACTAATCACACAAACACCTGGTGGTATAATATTTCTCCTTTAACTTAATGATATAACTTAACTAGAAAATGCATTTCTTGCAGAAAATTCGGTGAGTGCTGTAGTGCAAATTGAGGTTGAAAATATTTTTTAATAAAGCCAAATAGATTAAGACATGAAGAAACGTTAAAAGGCTTAAATCAAGTGATTGGATTTGAACAGAAGTTCAAGTCTAAATGGAGTAAACAATGTAAACATGCACACCATTTAGGAAAATGAAAATGGTTGGAAACAAATAAAGTGACAGCTAAATAAAAAGCGCAAAGCATTGCTAAAAATGCAGAAATGTAAAATGAATTGAACTCAAGAATCTCAAAGGTCAAATGTATTGCCCTGCACTGCTGGTTTGTGTGCGTGTACGTGTGTGTGTGTGTGTGTGTGTAAGAGAATAGCGAGCCGGTGCGTGATTAAAAGTAGCCCAATAGAGCGGGAAAAACAGCCCAATCTGGCAACGCTGCCTGAACGTCCTCTAAAAATAGCCCAATCTGCCGTGAAAAACTGCCTAATCTGGCAACACTGCTGAACGTTCTCAAGCTTTCCCATTGACTCCCATGTTAAAAAAAAGATAGTATTTTAAAAGTAGAATATTTTAAAAAGTATAAAATATTTAAACAATCTAAAAAGAAACGCGCGATTCCAAGCTATTCTGAACATTTAAAAATTTGAATGGAGTCTCTAGGTGAAAAATTGAGGAAGGAGATAGGTCCCAAAGTTTGTAGAGAATAAGAAAGAAAGAAAGAAAAAAAGAAAGAAAGAAAGAAAGAAAGAAAGAAAGAAAGAATAAAACTTATTAAGAACAATAGTTGTGCGCTGCATGCAGCACCCACCTAATCATTGATTAATTATTAATGAATTATGATGAGTGACTGAGTGACTAGTTGAACTCTAGTGTTTCCAGCGTTTACAAGAAGTCACATGTCTTGCGAGGAAGGGTGGGGCGCTGGCGGTCGCTGCGCCTGGGGAAGAAATTCTAATCTTTCACTTTAACAGCACACAGTAGCCTACTCGGACCTCTCACTTGGGCTCCAACTTTGTCAGACTACTTCGAACAGGTAATTATTTGATATTGCCATTTAAATTGAAGCGTGATATTCGGAGCCGAAGTGTAGTGAAACATACATATAAAATGTTGACGTAGAATAGCCTACATTTAGTTTTATTTAATTGAAATAAGGCCTTCAAGTGCCTCGGGCACTTGAATTGTTAACTGCGTTGAAATGGTCTTGGTCGGATTTTGGCCCTTTGCACATAGCCCACTAAAATAAATAAAACGGACAGAGATTATTCTATCCTATTCTTACCGTGACGTGATTCAAAAGATTTGCGATTTAAATATTCGATTCAGCTGCTCCGTGCAAGTAGACTCCCATGGAGTCTATGGCAGATAATAATAAATATAAATATAGCTCCGAGCAGCAGTGTGAGTGTCAAGCAGAATAGGACTCAATAAACTAATTTTGCTGGACAGACGTAATCGGCTGGGTGGCTACATGATCACCGTCTCAATAATTAGTGATAACGACAGCTGGTGGAATGAACTACAGCATTATGCGAGTAGGCCTACGCGTCGATGTTTACCAAATGGAAAAATGACCCCAACTAGAGGTAAGGGCGCATTACAGTCTGCCTGACAGAACAAATGACACAAATACATAGGGGTATTCGGAACAATATCCTTAACAGAGACACAATGTAAACAAGCATCCGTTCTGGAGGTGGTTCATGAAGCATTTAATCGAGTAAGAGCAGTTTATATTGTAAGTGGGCGGAATGGTAAATATAGTCATTGTTGCATTATACATTAAGTACCGCTTGTCACCACACGAGTGCAGTGTCTACCCTTTAATGAGCGCTGTTCAGCGCAACTAACATAGTGTAGTAGTGTTGTGATTGTATGCTGTATGTCAGATTTACATGATGATTTAATATGATTGATAAGTTATCAGTTTTATATAACACAGTATATGATGACCATGATTAAATGCACATGATTAGATAAAAATTTACTGACAATGTTAAAGGGATGCTGAGAACAGGCTTACTTCCTGTTTGGCGGCTTTGCTGTCAAGTTAGATTGGCTGTCACGGCCAACATTTGTTCAGCTTGGTCTGAAGATAATATATGGCAAGTTTCATGATAATTGGACATAATTTGTGGCCTGTGGATATGTAATATTGAATTTGACAACTTTCAACATGGCGGTCAAATTATCATGTTGCCATGGGAAATAATTTATTAGGAAGAGTATATGAAGAGTTCTGACAGTAACACCAGACATTGAAAATACGTTTTAAATATACTCATGTGAAGAGAGAGGAGTTAAAACACATCTTCATTAATTATAACGCCCCCTAGATGTCTATGGTCACCAAATTGTCTCAATGTCTCAAATTGTGTCTCAATGATGACGTCATGGTTCTATGTACTAAGTTTGGTTATGATATTTCAAAGGTCTGCTGAGATATTGGCTAACTTGCCTATTTGGCGTCTTCGGTCAAATTTGATTGGCTGTCCCAGCCAAATGGTTTTGAATTTGATAAATCGGTCCAATAAGTTTTATCAAGCATGGCCTGATGATCATGTCTGCCAAGATTCACTATGATTGGACAAAATTTGTGATAGGAGATGCATTTTGAAGGTTTTTGACATAAACCTTGGCTTGGATCAAGGAATCCAATGATACCTTGTTTGTGAATATTGGATGAATGGGTCGAAAGTTAGAAACATGAATGCATGTCCAACTTTGACCTGTTGGTGGCGCTAGAGCTGATGAGCTAGTGACCTCAAATTTGCTTCATGGGCTAATGGGACTGGCCTGAACCAGTGCCATAGACTCCCATGGCAGGTAAATAATAATAATAGGAATTCATACGAAAACAATAGGTTGTCTCGCTGCTTGAAACCCAATAATAAATATAACCGCAAGCGGTGATTAACGGGGTCCGAGCAAAATTAAAAGTCAAGAACAAACTAATGGAAGATATATATATAAATATAACATATAATTTTCATATTTAAGGAAAGATGTTCCACTTATAAACCTGAACTGCAGCCTCATTCACATGGTCAAAATGTCTACTGATAAGCACACAACTTCAAGGAAACTTAAAGCAAACATTTCTGAAGCAAATTAAGGGCTTTCTTCAAAGCATACACCTGAAAAATCTTTGAAATTCTGGGGAAATTAAACATTTGTAGTCAAGAACACTAACGGAAGAAATATAAATATGACAGAGTTAATTATGAAGGAAAAATGGTTAATGAAGAAGTTCCCCTTAATGCCATACTGTGTCTTGGCAGTCCGATTCTTGGAAACTAATGAGCCTGAATGTTGATTGCCTGATGAATTTCAGGTGCTGTTCAATGTTGTGTTTCTTAAATGAGTAGCAATGACATGTCATGTTCAGCTTGTTCATAATGCTCTAATCAGGATTCAAACTCTCAAGCTAAGGATCACCAGTACACGGCATTATACCGTTGAGCCACTGACATTCCTGAACTGCATGAAGCCTCATTCACATCGTGAAATATGGTGATTGATAAGCACACAACATCAAGAAAACTCCAAGCACACATTTCACAAGAGAATTAAGGGCTTTCTTAAAAGAGTGCAGATCTGAAAATTTGCACTGTTAATGGTATCCACCTAATGATAGCCGTATGGTAGTTATACAATAACAAAATGGTCATATAGGCAAAATGGGTTGAGACTGTGGACGTTTGGCTTTTCTATGAAATTGTGGGAAAAGTAAACATTTTTAGAGCAGAAGACCAGGGTGACTTATGGTATAGGCTGCAGTATGACTTTTACAGAATTTGAGGGGAGAAAAAAAAAGTTACAGAAACAATAGGGGACCAAGAAGCCTCGCTGCTCGGACCCCTAATAAGAAAACGTACGAAAACAACAGGTTGTCTCGCAGCTTCGCTCCTTGACCCCCAATTATATCATAACATAATAATTTATTTATTATTAATGAATTATAAGTGACTGCTGAGTGTCCATTAGTTGAACTCACTTTTGTTTCCAGCGTTTACAAGAAGTCACAGGTCTTGCCAAAAGGGTGGGGCGCTGCGCCTGGGGAAGAGATTGTAACTTTCACTTTAACAACACACAGTACTCGGACCTCTCACTGTGGGCTCCAACTTTGTCAGACTACTTCAAACTGGTAATTATTGGGGGTCAAGCAGTGAAGCTGCGAGACAACCATTGTTATTCTGCATTTTCCTATTTTTATTATCCTGCCATGGGAGTCTATGGCAGCCAATAGAACGCCATGGTCAAAAGTTGTGAAATTTGGCACACTGATTCAGGACAGTCCCATATTCCCTCACAGTAAACGTGAGGTCACTAACTCGTGAGCTCTAGCGCCACCAACAGGTCAAAATTAGACATGCATTCATGTTTATAACTTTTGACCCATTCATCCAATATTCACAAACAAGGTATCATTGGAATCCTTCGGCCATGCCGAGTTCAACAAACTTTTTTTCGTCGTTTTGCGCCATGATGGATTTTCCGCCATCTTGGTTTATGTCAAAAACCTTCAAAATGGATCTCCTATCACAAATTTTGTCCAATCATCTCTAAACTTGGCACAAATAATGGTCAGACCATGCGTCACGTAAGTTATCAAATAGATTCAAAACCGTTTGGCCGTGACATCCAATCAAATTCGACCGCGAAGCCGCCTAACAGGAAGTAAGCCGATTTCTCAGCAACCCTTGGACATATGATGCGTTCACATCGCTGGAAATTATGGGGAAAACGTTTTCACGACATCGGAAAGTTCGCGTGAACGACACCTCATGACGCTGTTATGATTCTACTTCCATTGGGCAACTCGGGCCAAATTTTGCTAACAGAGTTATCCAGTTGGTGACGTATGGTTTACTAGTGACGTGCATGAACATGAACGTTTAACTCAATATAAAAGAATCAACCATCATATCACATACTTTATTATTGATTGACTTTGTAATGTCTGTTGGCATGACTTTGCTCAGTTTTAAACATTGTGTACTGGTAAACCAGCTCTAGATAAGGGCAAGTGTTGCCTTCCATACAGTGGCAATACTGTATGTGCTTCTCATAAATAAAAGCAAAAGGATAGTAGGTGATAGGCATCAAGGAAATAAAGGCATGCAAACTTGAAAGTTCTGTTTAGTTCTGACTGGTTTTTATCTGATAAAAAAACCCTGCTGTGAAGAACTTTTAGATTCCCAACCGGCTCTTTCCCAAGTGCACATGAACGGTCGCTGTCGGGAACACGCGTAAGCGTCACTGGCGAGCCGTCTCGTTATCACCAGAAGAGTGAACACGCCTATATCATAACCAAACGTGGTACATAGACCCATGACATCATCATGGGGACACGCATCAAATTGGTGACCTTTGACCTCTAGGGGGCGCTGTAATTAATGAAGATGTGTTTTAACTCTTCTCTCTTCACATGAGTGTATTTCAAACTTATTGTCAATGTCTGGTGATACTGTCAGACCAACCCATATAGCTAATTAATTATTTCTCATGGAAACATCAGAATTTTGCCGCCATGTTGAAAGTTGTCAAAATCAATATTACATATCCAAAGGCCACAAATTCTGTCCAATCTTCATGAAACTTGCCCAATATGATCTTCAGACCAAGCTGAACAAATGCGTCAAACAGCTTTTTTCAAATTCAAAACACAGAAAAAAAAGAAAGCGGCTTCAATTTATTTTCATTGTGATAACCATTTGCCAATAGCTTTCATTGTAAGTGAAATGACTGCGACAGTCATGTTGCCGTCTGTTCACCAAATTTACTTAATGGAGTCCTATTCTGCTTGGCCCCCTCGTTGCTGCTCGCAGCTATATTTTGATATTGCCATCTAAATTTAAGCGTGATATTCGTAGCCGAAGTGTAGTGAAACATACATATAAAAGGTTGATGTAGTATAGGCAACATTCAGTTTTATTTAATTTAAATAAGGCCTTTATAGTTAAAGCCTTGGGCACTTGAATTGTTAACTGCGTCCCAGTATATTCATAATATCAACCCATCAGGCATCAAACAACGATAGCGACTGCAAACTTGGGGTGAAATTATGCAGTGTTGCGAGTTGGGCACCGTTGCTGGTCTTGGTCTGAGGGCGTGCTGATGACTAGGGTGCTGTGGTTTTGGGGACGAAATGCTGGGACCAGTAGTGTTTTTTTTTGTTGTGGGGGAACGCTATTTTAAAGAAGTCATCACACACAAAACAATAGTTATGTTATTATAACCCTAGAATGCCCCACCTTTCTCCAGTAAGCACTGTAGGAATCCAATCATGCCTCCAACCTCAAAGAGAGATGGGACAACATGGTTGTTGTTGCGCTTACTGTGCGTTCACAGCAAACAAGAGAGAATGCGCCCCACTTCACCAAGTACTAACGGCTGCGGCCAGCGGGAAGGCGGAGTTGGACGTCCAACCATGCCCTCATCCGGATTGGGTTGTCCCGTTCCTGCCCACATCTAGTACCTTTTTACGATGCGTTTACACCAAACGCAAAGGGGCAATACGACTCCATACGAAGTCAACGTAAAGATACATATCAGGCGACATTTGTCGCTAGAAAAACCTGCGGCAATATTTGACACCTGGCGCGGCATGAACGCCCTGGTACGGGCGAGCACGTTCACGAGGATTAAGTAGCGCGACACGTCGCTTGAGTTGAAATATTTTAACGTACAGTCACACCAAATGCCACATGTGTCGCCTGGTCACGGTGTCGCCTTAGTTTGGTCGTGCGACAAGTCATTATCCGTCGCGGTATTGATTTGTCCGAGTTTTATCACGCGACTTTAGTCGCGCGTGTATGCGGAAGTTGAACTGTTGAGTTGAATTGTTCTACCAGAGACGTCGGAGAACCCGATGCAGTCTATTCATAATATCATCCGGAGGCGCACACAGCTTTTGGCTGTGATATTATATATTTTACTATATAGATATTTATATATTAAATTGTATATTATTATATACTATTATATATATAGAGCTCCGGGAGTCGCAAACGGCAACAATCACCTCCTCCATGCTGCGGTTCACCCCGGACTGCACTGCAGGGAACAGTTGGCCGGTTTAACGCTGATTGGCTGTTATGTAGCGTTATTAGTGTTAATCCTTCTTAACAGAGTTTGCTTTGTTACCGTTACAGTGCGTTCACACCAAACGCGAAGCAAGTCAACTCAATAAGCCAGTATGCAAGGCAAGTCAACTGCGATTGTGCTCCCTTGGTTCAAAGTCAGGTACAACAGATAGCTGTAATCAAATGACAGACATATTTAAATTTGCGTTTGGTGTGAACACAGCTTTGAAGTTACAACTCAGTTAACAGTTTATATTTAACGTTTATTAACGATAACCATATGTTTCTTGAAATGTAAAATAGTTATCTAGCTAGCAAATGTTGAGTAGGGTAACATTGACAGGCTTTGACATTTAGCATTCACCGAAATTATGGGCTTTCAGTCTTCCTTCTTCTCAACCGCCGCAACCGGAACAGTTATCCTAAAATAGTATTTTCTAGGAGGCCGCAGCCGTTACCTTCTTCACTTCACCGCAAAGAGGGAGGAAGAGCAAAGTGCAGGATCAACCTCTAAGCTTTAGGACCAATGTTTCATGCCCATCAACCTGTACACTGGGATCTGACAGGGGCTAGAAAAAACATAAACTTCTCCGAACACAGACTTTCGTCGAACCGATCTATTTCATCGTAAACAACATGAAAATAAGGCTTAAAGTGCAAAAAAACGGACTATCCCTTTAACCTATCATAACCCCAACCTCCCCCTCTTGCTTTCTGTACAGACGATTATCGCACAGCATCACCTACTTTCACCTCGTCAACTCTCGGGGGGCGCTGTATGTGTAGCAGTATAAAGAAGAGGAAGGGGAAGAAACTACCACCATGGGCGACACCGCTGGCCAACTCCTCCATAAGATCCAGTCATGGCTGGAGAAGAAGGAGAATTGTGCAAAGAATCTATGGAAGCTGGTGAAAGAACTGGAGGACCTCAGAGACAAATGTAACGCCGGGGAATGCATTGGGAACACCGTATCTGTCGCAGGCGCCGCGTGTCTTCTAGGGGGCGCGGTGGCCACCTTCTGCACAGCAGGGGCTGCAGCCCCATTTCTGGGTGTGCTGGGGGCGGCGTACGTGGGTACAGGCGCAGCAATCACTGTGTCCTCCAAGCTTATCGAACACTTTGTGTCCGGCAGCACTATGGAAGATGCAAAGAAGGCGGCAAAGGAGAGCGAAGTAATTGAAGAGGAAATAATGGAACTGATAGAAAAGCTAAAGAAGGAGCGAGTGAACACTGAACTAGATGAAAGCGAATACATTGCAATGCGTATGTCTGTAGCCATGTCGGGGACGGGTCACACAGGGCGGCTCCCATATGGTTTTATTAAAGAAGCTGGTACTCTATTGGTGTTATTTAATACATTCCTAATTTTGAGCATTAAAAAACAAGGACAAATATCAACAAAGCTGGTGACAACGATAGTAATGGAACTTGCAGTCACCGGAGGAAAGTCTGCAGCTAAAGCATGTACTATGGCAGTGAGTCATTTTCAATATTTCTGTATGAATGTGTTGCATATGGCTACATTTAACTCTATAGCAAGCTTTTGAAGAAATGTCTAAACTGCATATTCTAAAACTGATATAACTGATATAACTAATATAATACAATTTGACATAATTGATGCATTTCTTTCATACATTTTTGCCATTCATTGACAGGTGGCAGGAGGGATTGGAATGGTATTCGCACTTTCGGAGTCGATTGACAGCTGGAAGGAGCTTGTCATGAAAAAGCATGTGACTGAAGCCAGCCAATCACTGAGGGACACAGCTGAAAACATTGATGAGTTCTGCAACAAACTGAGGAACAATCTTAAAAGGATTCAGTAAGATTACATAAGGATGTATCATATTAATTGAAGGATATTGATTGCAATTCTCATGCAATAGATTGGTCAGTTAGTATTTATTGTTGTAGTTGTAGTTGAAGTTGTACATACCAATTGAGCACAAAATCCACATTTTGGTTCAACCTAAAGTGGTGTAGTGTAGTATTATGAATGTAACAAACTGGGTGTCGGCGGAAATGACCCGTTTTCCATCATTCATTAGTGGTTGTCCTGACAGAGAGGGTATGGCGGAGATACCGCAAATTTGGTTGATTAAATTACCCTGTAAATTCACATCTTCCTATTGTTCATTCTAAGGGAGGCAATTGAACAGACGAAGCAGCAGACGAAGCAGCAGACGAAGCAGCAGACGAACAACCATCAAGGAAACCAGAGTAATCAGAACCAGTCAACAAACAACCATCAAGGAAACCAGAGTAATCAGAAGCATTCAACCAACAACAATCATGGAAAAAAGAAAAATCAGAACCAGCAGCCCAATAGCAGTCCAGGGGATGATGATGATGAGGACAAGCAGCAGAACAACAGGGGGCATTCGGACATCCAGTTGACGGACAACGACGAGGAGAGTGACAGCGATGAGGAGAGAGACAGCAATGAAGAAGGCTATTTGTGTATGGGACTGCTCAATGTCAGGTCCATGACCCAAAAGGCTAATGTGGTATCGGAAGTCATCAGACAGCACAATTTGGACGTCTTTCTCACCACGGAGACCTGGTTAAGGCCTCGCAATTTCAGGACAGTGCTCCAGAACGCTTGTCCCCCTAACTTTGTATTCCACCATCAGGCCAGACAGGGAGGCAGAAGAGGCGGCGGCGTGGCCATCCAACACAGGGATGCATACCTCAGCGAAGAGATAAGGTTTCCTTTCTTTATGCCGTTTGAGTATGTGGCCGTGGTCCTGGAAAACAACCAGTGGGAGGTTCCCGTCCTCCTGGTCAACGTGTACTTTCCTCCGGGTTACACCAGGCCAGAATTTCACCAGTTTGTATTCGACTTCAACATGCTGCTGAATGATTTGAATGCATGGGGGTATAACCACGTCATCTTCACGGGTGATTTCAATATCCACTTGGACAATGGCATGCAGTCCTCTGCCATTGAGTTTCATTCGATGTTACATGTGAGGGATCTGGAGCTACATGTCAACCAGCCAACGCACAGAAATGGACGTACACTGGACCTGGTCTTCACCTGGAATGTGGATATTACCAACGTTAGATATATCATCGTTGAGTACTCCGATCATTTGATGATTACCTTCACAGCCATTCCGGTGGCGCCCAACACAAAAAAGAAACTAAGAAAAAAAAACAAAAAAGAAAAACCGTTGAGTTGGTATTTTAAGTTCAGTTAGTAAATTATACGTGAATATAACAAATTATAGATGTAGTCTCTATTGCAGGCAGAAAACTTTTGAGCATATATTTACCCCATGCTTTGAATGTATCCACTTCTGATATTAAGACATTTTGAATCAACCGCCTTTATAGAGTAATACTTTATTAGTCATAATTTTCAAATATCCAAAGTAAATCATAGATACATGATAGATAGATGGATGTTTTTTTGGTTCTGAACTCAAGGTCAATTAAATCGGACATATATCTTACATCGAAAAAAAAATCTTGAACTTGTATCATTGGAATTTATGTAAGGAAGTTGGATTTGACACTATTAAGGGTGTCAAGGACCATAGCATTGTGGCTTATTAATAAATATTCCACACTTATCTTAAATTTGAATAGTGTGAACGGCTTATCAGCGCGAGCTAGCCCGAGCTTCCAGACCTGTCGCCAGTGAGCAGCCTGCTCAGCTGACACCAGGGCAACTCTCCTACGAGCTCAGTCTCTCCTGGACTTCTCTGCTGAGCTGCGACGACGGTCTCTTTCACCAGCAGCGCTAGGACCGCGCTGCCACGGCGTGGACGAGGACGACGACCAGCGCTAGCGATGAGTTTTCTTTGTTGCGCATCGGCGCGAAGCGGCCAACATGTTTTAGGCCCCACCGCTCCCAAGCGACGCTACAGGCCTGCAACGTTGCCTCTGACGCTGACGTGGGTTTGGTATCTATTGCATTTCGTGTGATTTATTTAGTTTTATGCCGGCTTAGTTTTACGTCTGAAAAGGGGGTAATATTGTATTGAACTGTGTTTCATTTCCCTTGGAATTGAACTTTCAATTTAAAGCTAATATTTTATGTGTCAAGGTGAATGTATGTTTGGTAATTAATATATTTCTATATAAATTGTCTAAACTGAATGATCTTGAATATTTGCATGTTATTGGGTGTTTTGATATTGATAACACTATCAGAGAGTTAAGCAAATGGTTAAGGGGTAAAGATAGTAATTTAATAAAAAGTTAAAATTCATTAAAGGAACAAACATTAGTATTGCATTAAGCTGCATACATTTAGTGCATTAATTAACATTAGAGAGTGATCTCGCACAGAAAAGAATTCGGGAGCGCACCTCAGTATCGATAGCTAAGGGCAGCTAGGGGGCGCTACACTTATTATTGCTTATGAAAAAATCTGTAATTCAAACATGCAGTATGTAAATATTCTACTTCTATTTACTCCATCAAAAATATCCGAAGTAGAACGTTTTTCAAGAATAAAACTTGCCAATCAAGCAGAAAATCCGTCCATGGACTGTCCTCTGATTTATATAGCTATTGCATGCAACATGAGGCTGCTATTGGGAAAATCTTTGTAAAGGTTAAGCCGAATAAGCCTGATATTTTTGTTTTATTCTTTTTCGAAAATATGTTCTGCTTGCTAAGGGAATCCACAAAGGTGGTTTATATTTAAGATTGTATTGTTTGAGGTTTTAACATGATTATTATTATTATTATTATTATTATTATCTAAGTGTGGCTTTAGTTGTGTATGAACAAGGAAATCAAACTTTCAATTGAGTTGATGGCTAGGCTGCCTGGATGCATTTTCATTTAGCGTTTTTTTTTTAGCAACAATAAAAGCAACTGAGTATTATTGCATTATATCGTTTACATTTTTTGTGCAAATCCTCATTTTGGTTGACATTTTTTAAACCCATTTCATATATAGTAAAAGACGATTATACATTTTGGCTCAGTGTCGATAAACCCTATTTTTCATGCAGATTATTGCACATTAGTTAGTAAAGCTATTAGATAGACACAATGATCATAAAGTAGGAGTTTGTCTGTGTGTATGTAATAACATGTATATGTAATGACCTCAACCCAGTCTCACACCAAAATGTAGTATAACTTATGTTGGTCCACAGCAGAAAAGATAGTGTTTTTACAATAACGGCTATAAAAATGGCCTCTAAAAGGCCACCTTTCTTTAGGCAACGTAACGTGACAAAAAAAACATGGCGGAAATATTCTCATTGGAAAATGCAATATTTTAAATAGATTCGGCATTAAAATGGGTTTTGATAACATTTCTAGCTTTCCTAATATTCGTTCAGTGGTTGTATATGACGTTTAGTTAGTTTTTTTGAAAAAAAAACTATTGTTCTTTGTATATTTTCAGTTGGTCTCATTGGCTTACATTGAGCCTAGAGCGTGAGGACATTCTAGATGACGCTGTAGCCCAGGGTGGCTATCACGAAAGCTAACCATTTCGGACGCTGCAGAGCCTAAACTACGTCAATGTTTAACCTTAACCTTAAACAGTTAAATTATTTTGTGTTACTGGCACAAAAATTATTAATAGATTGGAATTATGATGTTATATATTGGGCCTTTGTGTGTTGGGAACCTCATTTTCTTTATTTTAATTATGCATGAACAAAGTTTAAATACAAACAAAGTTTAAATACAAATATCTTTCAGGATAAAATAAATAAAAAACGGGGTCAAAAGCAAAATTCTATCGAAAAAAAAAACTTTTAGGAGCAGCATTCAGTGTGATATTCATCAGAACAACCAATGCCTGGATACATCTTTTCACATTTTCTTGCAATTTTACCAGACTTTACTTTTTTCAGTGAAGAGAAAAACTATTTAAAATCATTGATAAACCATGCAAAGGAAGGCCTAGAACATTTCCACTTACTACAATGGATGTGATATTCACCCATTAGAATTGTCATATTGATCAAATCAGAAAAAGGATGAATCTATAGTATCCATATAAAAGAGATATGTGATAACTCAAAGGTTGGGATATCGTCAATCTTTAGTGAGAGCCAATTGTGTAAACCAGACCAGAAGACTTTGGAGACAGGGCATAAAAATAACATGTATTCCAAGGTTTCAACAGCCGCCTCACAAAATACACATGGATCTACTTAAATTTATACCTTTTCCTCAGAAAGTCAGCGACCGGATAGATTTTATAGATTATTTTCAAATGAGTCTCTTTGACGGAGAAAAGGATAATTTGATCAATTTGAAATGTGGTTTACCTATGGGCATGTCATCCATACTTGGATTTTGTACACATAATTATTATCAAAAAATATTCCAGATTTCAAAACTTCACCAATAAATTTGTTATTACATTTTCGATCATATAAGTTCTATTGATTAATTACTAAATTTGGGAAGGATGGATAAGGTTTTGTTCTAGAATACAACAAAGTGTTTTGAATTAGCTGCATTAATTGTAATGGCATCGCTTTACAAATCTTATTTAGATTAGATTTGGCCAAAAAGGCTATATGTTCCATAAAAATACCATTATGATCTATTCTATCATTCTAAAACACAATTCCTTGGGAACCCCTTTTATATGGTTAGAGACTAGGTGCTTGCTACATATCCGGTTTACTTACGTGCACACACACACACACACACACACACACACACACACACACACACACACACACACACCCTTCAAATTTCATCAGAACAGCTCAGCTATTCTATTTAATCTAAAAATGTATTCAAACTTTATCACTAACTCTTCACTTAATTTGTTTCCAACCATTTTTTAAATTGTGTGCATGTTAACATTTTTTTTTCAATTTAGGGCTTTGAACTCTGTACAAATCTTTTTACTTGATTAAAGCTATTCCACATTTATTTTATTCTTAAACTATGTCTGTAGCTTTACTAAAACATATTTCCAACCTCACTTTGAACAGCACTCAGCACATTTTGTGAAGGAAATGCATTTTCTAGTTATACTACGTATCTATGTTGCTATGGACGCTATATCGCTGAAAACCAAACATGGCTGACATTCTTTTGATCATCAGTGGAAAATGCAATATTAAAATTATTGCAGCAGTAAAGTGTTCAGTGATTGTATGAGTCAACTGCTCATGAATTTTTTCATGCCTAATTTGGGGTTTTGAGGGAATATAATATGAGAAGGCTATATTCTGTTTAAGAACCTAAATGAAGTGTTTTATTACACAACATTGTTTTTCAAACATGTTAATGAGCCTCATTTTTGTTCAGAATCAGGCCAGGATATTCCCCCCCCCCCCCCCCCGCCAGTTATCGTTTATATCCATATGTGCTTGTTTATGACCTATGGCCTGTATTTAAGACATGACCATGTTAAAGTGTTATTTACACAAACCTAGATGAGAAGGTATCACCTTTTTTATCTATACATCTATTGATGGTTTTAGACACATCATCGTACTTGGCACGCTTCCTCTTGCCGTGTTATTTTTGGAAAGAGGTCACGAGTGAAGCAAAAGGAGGGGAATTGTATAGGCACGCGTGGAGATACGCTTAGTAGGGCATCTGATGGATGCGTTATCTGGAGCGTTCTGGCCCCCTTGGCAATGTGTTGTGACTTTAATACTGGGCAGGCGTGGACTCCGTTATGTGCTCTGATTGGCTAAGCATGGTGTGGAACTCCTGGATACCCGTATGTGTACTCTGTGCTGATCCCTGGCGGTTATGTGTTGGTATTGCACCTTATTTTTGTGGCCTTGAGCATTTGGGTTTCTCGAATACCTGGGCCGCTCGTATCTCTAGAATTGACACATGATGAATGGCTTCCTGTATGAGCCGGAGGCCTCCCTTGGCTCAGGAGAAAAGAAGATGCAAAAGATGAGAAAGAAGCCTCTCTAATTGCCAAGGACACGGACGCCTCCCTAGGCTCAGGATCCCTTCCTAGCATGAGAAAGAAGCCTCTCTAATTGGCAAGGAAATATGTGGCCTGTTAGTATGAATGTGTGAATTATGTCAACCATAGTGAAGCAGACAGGGGCGATTCGAAATTAGCCAAATACTCGAGACAGGAACAATATTCAAAATTTCGGTGTCAACCACTCTATTTCATCCTAAACAAACCAGAAAGGGGGCTCAATGTTCAAAATACCAGAATTGTCCTTTAATGAATTATGAGTGACTGCTGAGGCCCCGTTTACACAAGGCGATTGCGGGTAAAAACGGCAAAATCTTTAGTTTAGACGGTGACAGCGTTTTTGGGGCTTAAAAACGCAAAAATCTGAAACCACCCTCCAGAGTGGAAAATTGAATACGCTCCACCTTAGCGTTTCCGTCTACACTGCCAAGACGCAAAACTGCTCCGATCTGCTCACGTCGCGTACGCGTTTACGCCACATACACGCGCCAGTACAGGGAAATAAATAAACATGTTGGATTATTTCCATGCGTCAGACCGTCATGCTGCTCTGGCAGCTCTAATAAACTTACAGGAGTCTTTCCACGAAATGTACAGGATATGTACAGATAGTACTACTGAACAGAGAAGGATCTGTAATTATGTTTTGGTATTTCGCGGTGCATATAAGAGAAGAAGGAAGATTCTACGCATGCGCTCAGACATGGTGGTGTTGTGTGATAGTGTATCACAGCCATGGACCTATTAAAGAAAGTACAGCAGACTAAAACATGGCCGCCCATTAATTCCTATGAAAACTTCTCAATGGCGCAGGGGAACATCAAGGAGAGATTTGCTTCCGCATCATTGGCGCCTAGCCACGCCCTATTTCATGATGTACCGGATGCAGAAATATTCATTGTTTTCTAGCATTGTTAGCGTTGTAGCATCGGTAAGCGAGAGGTCTGAGCGATCGCAGTCGCATTGTTTACCGACCATGGAAGTATAAGTTTACTTCATAAATATGAAAGATTGCTCCATATAACACCAACAACATAGTAAATGTATGTAGGCCTAGAAAAAAATACAGTTCAATGTTATTGCTTAAGAAACAGATTCCTTCCAACTATTTATGAAAAATGCAATCAATAATTTATATACAAATAAATGGTTACATATCGATCAGCAACGAGGTTGGAGTAGCCTACCCACAAAAATAATTGTAATACACCATTTTTAACTGTCACATAGCTAAACAAGCAAATGAGAAGTTAAATACTAATGCAACTGAAATGTTTATTAGGCTATTAATAATATTATGAAAATGATACCGTAATGCACCCGTTCTTTGTCTTTGGATCTTTTGAAGAAATGGATCAATAAATGGTGAATCGCAATGATCGCAAGCAGAGGAACGTGAGTCATTGAGCAGCAGCTGAACCAGCTGCTGCTCAATGCGTCTAAAAAACGTCTAAAAATCCATTTATCACTAAAACACTTTAGTGATAAAAAGTCACCACAGTGACAAAAAAGCCATCGACGTCATTCATGTTAAGTAAAAGGAAAAACCTCGGACACGCGAAGTTAACGGAGCCGTGCACTAGGCCCTCTCGAATGCCGGACCGAAACAACATTTGTTTCACTAAGACTCCTTTCAGCTGCCCACCCCTCCTTCTCCGGCAAAAAATAATAACATAATACGGCTACCGCCGTAGGCTAATGCTCTTGTTAATGCAAGAGTAATGGTAATACTATGTTAAGCTAGCGGGAGCCCACGCTGTTAATTAAATTATACAAACAGATGGCACGGGAGTATTGTGACTGGCTATCTTTCTTGCTGCGTACCATGGACCTTTTATAAAGTTAAGCATAGCCTTAACGACTTGTTTAATTATTTGCCTGAAGTACGCATTTTTACATCCGGTTTATTGATATCAAAATAAGAGTCCTGCATACAGCAGTAGCATACTTGGAGTAATAACCGGATATAAGAAACATTTAGATGATTTAATGTTTAACCTTTAGTATTAACCGGTTAAAGATCTTCTTAACGGTCAACAGGTTAACAATGGACATCCCTACCTACTATGTTGATTGCTTATGCTATCTTGTAACAGTTTCCTTATGAAGTCGTAGATGATCGTGTGTGTGTTAAAATAGTCTTGTGTCTCCCAAGGGTCAGCACTGAGATCTATACAGACAAATTAAAGCCAGTATCTATGTCTTCAAAACGATTAAGTGTGCACTGTAAACAATGCAACGTGTTTTTAAGAGAACTCCAGTACCCGTATGTCTGTGAGAGTTACAGGCCCAGCTGCCTATGACCTAAGTAAGAGCCAAAATAAGAGGGCCTCCTGTCCCAGGATGTATTTCACGGAGCAGATACCCGTCAGAGACTGGGAAGGAGCTAGAGAGGGAATGCCATATCCTGTGTGCCTATAACGTCTTTATAACACGCTTACTGTGTTCACTGAGCTAAAAGATGTGATCGTAATATGATTTTGTGAAATGATCCTGCTCTATGGCATGCCCCTTTATAATGTGGTACTTTCTCAATATTAGGCCATATGCAAAATAAACAATTAACAAAGACATTGAATATCCAAAAGTTATTAGACTCTGTCATCAATTTAATTCAACTTTCATACAAGTATAGCCGTCACTCATAGGTTAATATGGGAACCTGTTAATATTTGAATGCCCTTTTTGAGTCAGTATATGTGAGATTAAGACATTAAGTGTGTGTGCGTGCGTGCGTGTTCGTATGTTTGTGTGCGTGCGTGCTCACGTAAATTGTCCCTCTGCAAGTTTTTAGCAAAAGGTAATGTGATAATTATCCTACAATCGAATTGGTTTACTTTATATAACAGGGATACAACCTAAATACATGGAATGAAACGTGATACATTAAGGTCACCTTATCACCTTTTAATTCCCTTGTGATTGTTAATTAAACCTGAAAATGTAAATGTAAGGTTAGATGCTGCAGTGTAAGCCTAGGCTATACAGTTAAATATTTCTAGAGAAATGCATTATCTTGCCGTGCCATGCAGACAAAATACAATACAGCAAAAATGATCTGACTATTGTTTGAGAGAAGGGACCCAAACGAATGGGCCCACAAGTTCTGGGTCATTTTCCAGAGAGCCTATAGTCAATAGCAAAGCCAAGTCTATTTCACACAGACGTAACTTTAAACATTTTGAAATATCTCCTTTAAGCATACAGTATGTCAATGGGTTCTTATTTGTAGCAACTACCCGGTTTTGCTAAGGGCTCAAGTTGCCAAGCATTCCTGTTGATCAATGCATTATATTTTAGGCCTATAGCAGCACTCTCAGGTATTCTTCATTTACGACCATTTGCGTGCGGATAATGGACCAACTGTAGTTTAAATCGGTTTCTCGAGGAGGACTGAGTGCCCGCCCCTCAATGTGGACTGAGTGCCCGCCCCTCAATGTGGGCTCCGTCTGCGGGCTGCAGTACTTGTTGTTCCTGGCGGCTTGCCCGTCCACAGCCCGCTAAAACAGCTGCAATACCAGGCTTGGCCGCTGAGCACTGGTGGATTGCGGAAGTAAGCACTGCTCCCGGGGGCCTGATCACAGCACCACCTAGCCGCCTGATATGCATACCCAATCGAATTCCACACACTTTTGCGTCACCGTATGCACGCAGATTTCCTCCCGAAAACGCTCGTCTAAACGCGGAATAAAAAGTGAAGACGCGACGCCACTTTTGCTTCTTCTGTTCAGACCGTCATCATGTAAACATAGCCCGAGTGACCATTAGTTTAACTCACTCGTTTCCAGCGTTTACAAGAAGTCACATGTCTTCCAAAAGGGTGGGGCGCTGGTGGTAGCTGCGCCTTGGGAAGAGATTGTAACTTTCACTTTAACAGCACACAGTACTCGGACCTCTCGCTACTGTGGGCGCCAACTTTGTCAGAAACTTCAAACAGGTAATTATTTGATATTGCCATTTAAATTGAAGCGTGAAATTTGGAGCCGAAGTGTAGTGAAACATACATATAAAACGTTGATGTAGAATACATTTAGTTTTATTTAATTTAAATAAGGCCTTTATAGAAAAAGCCTCGGGCACTTGAATTGTTAAATGCGTAGAAATGGCCTTGGTCGGATTTTGGCCCTTTGCACGTGGCCCACTAAAATAAATAAAACGGACAGAGATTATTCTATACCACCACATTAGCATCCCATCCCCTGAAACTATAGCTGTGTTCGAAATCGTTCCCTATCACGGATATAGTGCACTAGATAGGGTGCCCTACATGTTACTCCCGTATATCACAATGCAATGTGGTCGTGTTTTTCCGGAGAAGAAGCTGAATAACCGCGAAAACTAATACATTTAATGATGGAGTCTCCGGCTTTCGTTTCGCTTTCCTCGTGAGTGCCCGGTTTGTTTCATGGACATATTATAGAATGGACACCCGATTCCAAAACGGCGCCCATTCATTCCTATGTAAACTGCTCAATGGCGCAGGGCAACATCAAGGAGAGATATGCTTCCGCATCATGGGAGCCTAGCCACGCCCTAGTTTTCTAGCATTGTTAGCATTGTAGCATCATAAGCGAGAGGTCTGAGCGATCGCAGTCGCATTGTTTACCGACCATGGAAGTATAAGTTAACTTCATAAATATGAAAGATTGCTCCATACAACATATAATACCAACAACATAGTAAATGTATGTTGGCCTAGAAAACATTACAGTTCAATGTTATTGCTTAAACAGATTCCATCCAACTATTTACGAGAAATGCTATCAATAATTTCTATACAAATAAATGGCTACATATCGATCAGCAACGAGGTTGGAGTAGCCTACCCACATAAATATTTGTAATAGGCCTACACCAACATTGTTAACTGTCAAACATAGCTAAACAAGCAAATGAAAAATTAAATACTAACACAACTGAAATGTTTATTAGGCTATTAACAATATTTTAAAAATGATACCGTAATGCACCCGTTCTTTGTCTTTGGATCTTTTGAATAAATGGATCAATAAATGGTGAATCGCAAAGATGATCGCAAGCAGAGGAATGTGAGAGTCATTGAGCAGCAGCTGAACCAGTCTAAAAATCCCTTTATCACTAAAACACGTTTAATGATAAAAAGTAGGGGTGTGACGAGATCTCGCGAGATTAAACTCGACGATATTACCCGTCGTGTTAAAAATCGGTCTCGCGAGATTTGTGAGCTATCCAAACTTCTATTTGTGGCCTGTGGGGGCAGTAATGCGCCTTTGCTACGTCTAGCCTGCCAGAACCTAAAGAAGGAGAAGGAAAAGAAGAAGAAGAGGAGGAGAAGGAGGGGAAGCAGGGGAAGCAGCGAAAGCAGCCATAGACAGCCAGAATGACATCGGAAAATACCCGTATTACCGTCGAAGATGCCCCCGCCACTTTTAAATCATTTGTTTGGCAGCATTTTGGGTACCCGGCGGAAATGATGAATGGCAGTAGAGTGACTGATAAGACACGGACAATATGCAAGCATTGTATGAAAATAATGCTGTACACCGCGGCTAATACTAGCACGATGCAGAGACATATACAGCACCACCACAGCTCGGTACTCAAATCCACAACTGCACCTGTGAAGAAAACACTAAAAAGCCAGACAACTTTCACAGTCAAAGCGCCAGAGCAACAACAATAACAAGAGACATAGGTGTTTTCATCGCAGCAGATATGAGGCCATTTTCTGTGGTAGAAAATCAAGGATTTCGGCGACTCCTCCACACACTGGAACCGAAGTACACCATCCCATCACGCACGCATTTTACCCGCACAGTGATCCCGAACCTCTGTGGAGAGTCCAAGAGCAAGGTTGTACAGATACTGAAAGACGCAGAAAGCATCGCCATAACAACAGACAGTTGGACATCGAGAGGTACGCAAAGCTACATCACAATTACAGCCCACACAATCAACAATGACTGGAAAATGGAAAGTGTTGTACTACAGACTAGGCCACTTTTCGAGTCCCACACAGGGGCAAACATAGCTGAGGTTTTACAGACAGCTGTTACTGACTGGGAGCTTAAAAAACCCAACCACGGCATCGCTATTGTTAATGAAATGCACGTAATATGGACGTGGCTGTGCGTGAGGCGGGATTGAAGCCGCACATTAAGTGTTTTGCGCACACTATAAATCTTGCAACCCAAGCTGGCCTCGGTGTTCCCCGCGTCGCTCGTTTGCTCGGGCGGGTGAGACGTGTGGCTGCTTTTTTTCGTCGGAGTTCAACGGCTACCGCGGTGTTAATGTCCAAGCAGAAACAGCTACAATTGTCATCACACAAGTTAATCATGGACGTTACGACGCGATGGAACAGCACGTTGGATATGCTGGCTCGTTACCTCGAGCAGCAAGCTGCCATATCAGCAGCTCTCACCAGTCCAGAGATAAGACAAAACGCCCGAAGCATTGATACACTTGACAGCTGCGATGTCAGAAATGCTGAAGACCTTGTGAAGCTGCTGCATCCTTTGCAATGAGGTTGACAGCCACCACAGTGTTGTGTGAGGAGAAGAGTCCCACAGTGTCTCTCATTGTGCCACTGAAGAGCATGATTGAACAGAACATGACACCAAATGATGGAGATTCCACCACCGTGGCCAACACAAAGACTGCAATCTTCACAATTATTGCAAACAGATACAGTGGGGATGCCTTCAACTATGTGCTGGAGTGCACGGTACTGGACCCAAGGTTCCGGACTCTACCTCAGCTAGACCATGACCAGTGTGAGGCCGTCTTCCTGAGGGTACAGAACAAGGCAGAACAGTTGCTGCAAAAACAGGTATATCAATTTAAATTGTATTGTGTATGTTTGTCAGCTAAACATTTTTAAGAGATTGATGAAGTGTGTGTGTGTGTGTGTGTGTGTGTGTGTGTGTTAGAAACATGAGAGCATGTGTGTGTATGTGTGTGTGTGGGCTCTTAGCTGCTTATCAAATTTAACACCAGTGTTTCTTCTGTTTAAAGACCACAGCTGAGGAGGAGGAGGAAGGGGCAGCAGGTGGAGCTCACTGTCCCACACACGGTAAAGAGGAGGCTGTGAGAGATGATGAGCCCGAAGTGACAGAACCTGCTCCCAAAAAGACAGCACTTGAGGACCTGTTGGGGAACTCTTTCTCTTCTGAGCCAGAGGAGTCCAACAGTTCAAAACAGGCTGAGAGGGAAGTTGAAAACTACAGAAAAGAGGCCTCTATCCCTCTAAGTGGCTGCCCTCTGAAGTGGTGGCAAGAGCACTCCTCCCAATATCCTTTGCTGTCTCATCTTGCCAAAGCGTGCCTTTCTGTCCCTGCTACCTCCGTTCCGAGTGAGCGCATCTTTCCAACAGCAGGAGACATAGTCAATGCACAAAGATCCCAACTGCTGCCAGCGAATGTGGACATGCTTATATTCTTAAAAAAGAACATGGCTGTGTAGTTGCACCAAGTTGTCAGTGACATACTTGGTCAGACTCTGTTTGCACTATTTGCACTCTGTACTGACGGAGTAGAGCTTTGATTTTGGTTATTGTTTGCACTTGAAAAAAAGAGAATTATTTAATTTAAAAGTTAATTTACTTTCACTTTTATAAATTGTAGTTTTACTTTCAATTTCATGCATGTAAAGAGTTATAATAAAACATTTCAAAATGCATGTGCAACTCGGTTAAATAAAAGTCTGTTGGTACAGTCATATATTTTGTCATTGTAGTTTTCTTAAAATCTCGTCTCGTTCTCGTGAACCCAATATCATGTCTCGTCTCGTCTCGTGAGCTGAGTGTATCGTCACACCCCTAATAAAAAGTCACCACAGTGACTAAAAACCATCAACGTCATTCATGTTAAGTAAAAGGAAAAACCTTGGACACGCGAAGTTAACGGAGCCATGCACTAGGCCCTCTCGAATGCCGGACCGAAACAACATTTGTTTCACTACGACTCCTTTCAGCTGCCCACCCCTCCTTCTCCAGCAAAAAATAACATAAAACGGCTAATAAAATGCTTGAGGTGGTGTTTTGAAAAGAGAAAACGTAAATTTTTTTAGTACATGGCTGCCTCTTCTTACCGTGATTCAAAAGAGTTGCGATTTAAAGGTCCCATGGCATGCTACTTTATGGATGCTTTAATATAGATATTAGTGGACCTCTAACACAGTATTTGGAGACGTTCCCGAAATTCAGCCGTGGTGCAGAATTACAGCCAGTCGCACATTGAGCTTTCCCCAAACGTGCCATTCCCGATTCTGTAGCTTTAATGCAAATGAGGAGGAGAGAGGCGGGTCAAGGAGGAGGGTGGGGGTGTTGCCCTGAGCAGCTTGCGGCCACGGTACCATGCGCTCTGTTTACAGTGGATGTAACGCAATGGCGAGCGCACACAGCCTTTGCCCGTGTTCTGTAAATATTCTAGAACACTCCGGGTGCTCCGGCGGGAGTCCTGGAGCTCTATATCTAAATAATATCATATTATACATAGATATCTATATAATATCTTCTTTCTTCTTGGCCAGGTCATTCTCGTAAAAGAGATTTTAATCTCAATGAATTTCTACTTGGTTAAATAAAGGATTGATGATGATGATGATGATATAATATATATTATCATATATCATATATCGTCTGGAGCTGTGTGCCCCTCCAGACGATATTATGAATCTCAAAAGACTGCGTCGGGTTCTCTCTTCGACCGACGTCTCTGGTTCTTCCACGTCCACATCAATTTGAAGTGGACTGAACCACTACATGGAGAAAGGGATTGTTGCCCGCGATTGTTGGTTGCGATTTTCTCCCGCCGGAGCTTCAAAGCCGAGGGACCACCGCCTCCGGCAGCGGGCAGCGGTTATTTCATGTTACACTGCTGCTAAAATAATTAGTCGATTGGAAATATGATTGTTATATATCTGGCGTTTGTGTGTGGGGACCTCCGTTTATATAGGTAGAGGCTAGGACATTCTGTGTTATGTGTTCTGAGTTGAGTTTACTTACCTATCATAACCCCACCCTCCCCCTCTTGCTTTCTGTGCAGACGATTATCGCACAGCGTCAGACTTTCACCTCGTCAACTCTCGGGGGCGCTGTATGTGTAGCAGTATAAAGAAGAGGAAGAAACTACCACCATGGTCGACACCGCTGTCCAACTCCTCCATGAGATCCAGTCATTGCTGGAGAAGAAGGAGAAATGTGCAAAGAATCTATGGAAGCTGGTGAAAGAACTGGAGGACCTCAGAAAGAAATGTCACGTCGGGGAATGCGTTGGGAACACCGTATCTGTCTTATGCGCCGCATATCTTCTAGGGGGCGTGATGGCCACCTTCTGCACAGCAGGGGCTGCAGCCCCGATTCTGGGCTGGCTGGGGGCGGCGTACATGGGTACAGGCGCAGCAATCACTGTGTCCTCCAAGCTTATCGAACATTTTGTGTCCGGCAGCACTATGGAAGATGCAAAGAAGGCGGCAAAGGAGAGCGAAGTAATTGAAGAGGAAATAATGGAACTGATAGAAAAGCTAAAGAAGGAGAGAGTGAACCCTATACAAGATGCACTCGAATACATTGCAATGCGTATGTCTGTAGCCATGGGTCAGGTCATGGGTCACACTGTTTTCAAATTATTGGATGAATTCCTAATTTTAATTTTGAGCATTAAAAAACAAGGAAAAATATCAACAAAGCTGGTGGAGCCGATTGCACTGGGACTTGGAGTCGCCGGAAGAACATTTGCAGCTAACGCTATGGCAGTGAGTCATTTTCAATATTTCTGTATGAATGTGTTGCATATGGCTACATTTAACTCTATAGCAAGCTTTTAAAGAAATGTCTAAATTTGCAAATTCTAAAACTGACTAATATAATACAATTTGACATAATTTATGCATTTCTTTCATACATTTTTGCCATTCATTGACAGGTGGCAGGAGGGATTGGAATGGTATTGGAACTTTCGGAGTTGATTGACAACGTGAAGAAGCTTGTCATGGGAAAGCATGTGACTGAAGCCAGCCAATCACTGAGGAACACAGCTGAAAACATTGATCAGTTCTGCAAGAAACTGAGGGACAATCTTAAAAGGTTTCAGTAAGATTACATACGGGTGTATCATATTAATTGATGATTGATTGCAATTCTTATGCAATAGATTGGTCATTTAGTATTTATTGTTGTTTTAGTTGAAGTTGTACATACCAATTGAGCACAAAATCCACATTTTGGTTCAACCTAAAGTGGGGTAGTGAAGTATTATGAACGTAACAAACTGGGTGTCGGCGGCGACCATCCTGCCATGTGATAAAATCAGCGGCGCAAATGACCCGTTTTCCATCATTCAGTAGTGGTTGTCCTGACAGAGAGGGTATGACGGAGATACCACACATTTGGTTGATTAAATTACCCTGTAAATTCACGTCTTCCTATTGTTCATTCTAAGGGAGGCAATTGAACAGACGAAGCAGCAGACGAACAACCATCAAGGAAACCAGAGTAATCAGAACCAGTCGCCAAACAACCATCAAGGTAACCAGAGTAATCAGAACCAGTCGACAAACAACCATCAAGGTAACCAGAGTATTCAGAACCAGTCGACAAACAACCATCAAGGAAACCAGAGTAATCAGAACCAGCCAGTCACGTGCGGTGAGGTTTGTGGCCAGTGAGGCAGATTTTTTTGGAGTCCGATTTACAGATATATGAACCCAATAGAGTAGCTTAAATTCAAGATTCAGTTGGCAGCTTGCATATTGACTACTGGTTGTGTTTCATATCACATACTTTACACACACACATACACACACACACACACATAGCTAGGGTAAATATTTGTCCAAGGAAGAACATTCATTTTATAGCGGCTCAGAGAAAAAGCACTAACCCTAACCCAAATTTCCCATCGCAATTTCACAATACCTAATTAATAACACACTCCATCAATACAAATAGAAGGATATACTGCAGCATTTGCATCGGTGTATGAACCTTTACTTGTAAATGAAGTCCATTCTCCAATCCTTCTGGACAAAAATCTCTGTGACTGACTTTGTTAGGAAGTCCTCCATATCTTCCTTTAGCTTTACGAGTCTCCCCGTCTCAATGGAGATTATTGCCAAGGAGAGCAACAGCGGAGCAAAGCACACTTGTAAAGTCAAAGCACACTTGTAAAGTCAAAGCACACTTGTAAAGTCAAAGCACACTTGCCCCTTCAGTGCGGCAGAAGTACTGGCTGCCTCACCTCTTGCTTTTACAGTTTATGTCAGATAACCAAGACTAAATATGTTATAACCATACACAAAATACATTTACTATTTCATGGAAAGTGAGGACATATAATAAAAGTTTCATTGGATTGGACAAACATTGCATTGGGGACAAACCGTAAGAAAGCAAAAGGCGCATGCGCTCAACCCAGTTTGTGAGGGATTTGCGCAATCTGAAGTGGGGCAGCCAGTACCTCTGCCGCGCATGCTCTAATTGAACAGGATTCACGCAAATTCAGCGGTTTTGGTAATAATGAAATTGAAATGATTGAAATCGTACATAAATTACAATTATAGTACAGATAAGTATACAAAAAAATATTATATATAATATTAAATAAATACATTTGTTTTTGCTTTTCACAATGACAGGTGAGGCTCCGCCTCCCAAGCGTCCCCTGGCCGCACGTCCCTGCCAGAAGCGTTGTGGAAAAAGGTTTAAGTACACCAGCGACAGGGAGAGCGAAAGCGTCTCCACCGCCAGTGACTTGGACAGCAAGAGTGAGAGCGAGGACGACAGCACCTCTTACGACACGAGCGAGACAGAGGAGAACGACGGGGAAGGCTATTTGAAGATTGGACTTTTCAATTGCAGGTCCATGGTCAATAAGCCTGATATAATATCGGGACTCATTGAAGATGAAAAATGTGACGTCTTTTTGACCACGGAGACCTGGTTAACTCCTGAAAATTACAAGTTGGTGCTCTCGATCGCTTGTCTCCGTTCGTATGTGTTCTACCATCAGGCCAGACAGGATGACAGCAAAGTGCGCGGCGGCGGCGTGGCCATCCAACACAGGACTGTGTACAAAAGCCAACAGATATTGTTTTCTTCGGTTACGGCGTTTGAGTATGTGGCCATGCACCTGGAAAACGAGCAGTGGGGGGTTCCCGTCATCCTGGTCAACCTGTACTTCCCTCACCCAAATAAACAATTTGACCTGTTTAAATCCGACTTCAACAAACTGCTGGACAAATTGCGTGGGTATAACCACGTCATCATCACAGGTGATTTCAATCTTCACATGGATGACCCCGAGAATAACAAAGCCTTAGCGTTTGATAAACTGTTAATGGAAAGGGATCTGAAGCTACACATCGACAAGCCAACACACAATAAGGGACACACACTGGACCTAGTCCTCACCTGGAATGTGGATATTCGCAATGTAGAATACAAGAGTACAAAATTCTCGGATCATTTCATTATTTTTTTCGAAGCCAAGGTGTCACTAGACAGAAAGTCTAAAATCAATGTGTTGATTTTTTTAGCTCTGATAAGATCTAAGAAATTAGACATGAATATAAAAAATAATAGATGATGGCCCTATTGCAGGCAGAACAATTTCGAGCATATATATTCCCAATGCTTTGAATGTATCCAATTCTGACATTAAAGGGGACATATTATACCACCAGGTGTGAGCGTGATTAGCCTTACAAGCCGTTTCGAAAATCTGCCCCATATGACATAACTAGTGGGCGTGTCCACCTCAGAGAACTACGGCTGCAAGTACAGCGCTGAAGTACAAGCTGTCCATTTTGGTGCATCACACCAACAGGCCACTTTGCACACTGGGGTTTACTATGTGGGGGGGGCATCTGCCCCTACCTCCTTTTGCACTGTATCGGCATCCAGACTGAAGGGACCACCTGCCATATAGCAACACCTGGAGCCCATCCTGAGGGAAATCCGAGAGAGATTTCCGGATGTGACAACCATCCATTTTTTTAGCGACTGCCCCTGCACACAGTACAAGCAGCGTGGTAATTTTTACCTCTTTTGTACTGAAATGTTCAAAAAGGGATTTACAAGAGGAACCTGGAAGTACTTCGAAGCCAGCCATGGCAAAGGTGCCCCAGATGGTGTGGGTGGCACATTGAAGAGGAGGGCCGACAGGCTTGTCAGCCAAGGAGTTGATATTCCCACGGCATTGTCCATGTACCAAGCTCTGAGTGAGGGACAAGCTGTGGAGGATGCAGTGAAAAAAATGACAGCTGACCTTTCAGCTGTACCGTCAACAATGAGGCTCCACCAGGTGGTCACTCTTTCACCTGGGAAAGTCAGCTGCATGTGTTCGGCAACAGGGAATCTGGAGTGTGATTGCCAAAAAACAAAGTGCTTCAGTTTTAATCCCACAGATGACCACACAGAAGACCCCATATACAGCACACCAGAAGAGGGGGAGTGGCACAGTCCAGAGGTTGTGGGGAAATGGTGTGCCCTGGTGTACGACCACACCATCTACCCAGGGATTCCCAAGATGTGAATGAGACCCACTGCCAGGTGAAATGTATGCATAGAGTGGGGGAAAACCGTTTTTTCTGGCCGTTGAGGGAAGATATCCATTGGTATCCCTGACCCTCATTCCTCCCCGAGAGAACGTTACCTCACGCCACATGGCCATCGCAAGAGAGGTATGGGATACTCTGGCCAGCCACGAAAATTAAATCTGAACATTAAAACATCAGCTTTTTAAAATATTGACTATTTTTGATAAGGCTCATTAATTTTAATGCCAGGTTGTCGGCATACATTAATATGACTATTTTTTATGTTTGTCCATTGAATATTTGATCAGATCCAGTTTGTGGTCTTGTTGGCATGTTTATTTTTTTTATCATTCCTACTAATCTTGTTGATCCTTTATCGAAACGATATATAAAATATTATCAAACAACATTCCTGTGGTCCTGAGTATTTATTTGTCACATTTATGTCATGATCTACAATCAAAATGAATGTATCTATTCAACTGTTACTTTGCGCAACCCTGTTACCCTAATTTCAACCCTGTTACCATATCATATTTATTAAAATAATCTTAAATTATTTTCTAAGCTCACAAGGGTTTAACCTATTGTCCTTTTGATAGTGTGAATGATTATATGCATAATGTATTTGAGCAAATATTTGAAAATAAATACTGAAATTAGTAAAAAAAAACATGTGACTATTGAAAAGTTGGGCAAGATAGATTTCAAAAGTTGCTTAAATTAATATAAGTCAACTCTTATCTGAAATTAAATGAGTATTCAATGTGAATGTGACTTTCTTTACTTAATGGTAAAGGATTTATTAAACAATATTTTAAAATATACTTTTTTCAGGTTCCTGAGTATTCGTAACAGGGTTGCGCCAAGCATAGCACACAACAAATAAAACATCTCATAAAAAGTGTACCTTTGATGCCTGAGCTGGACAAATGAAATTATTTGATGGTTTATTACCTGTTTTTCTTAAATACATAACAGAAAATTATAAAATAAAGAGTCAATTTTTCAAAAGTGTTGATGCCTTAATTGTCCTCCAATTCTGGAATGACCCTTATATTTACCATTCAATATCGCAATCGCTGCTGTCAGTCCCATAGAAGTACATGACAGCACGGCGTGTTTTGGAACTGTCAAGGCTTACGTGAACCACGCGACCACCCCGCTAGCGAGTTCAACGAGTGTCGCAACTCTTCTCTCTCTATAGGCATTTTAACACTGCCAAGCCGGTTTGGTCGCGGCTTTGCACGCCCAGCAATTTCACTGTCTTGCCTGTGTGAAACCGAGGGGGTAAAATCCCCCGTTTGTTACAGTGCCGGCTTTCTTGGTTCACTGGAGAAGGCGGGTCTACGCACGGGGTCTAGACCTCTTTAGAATAATTTGCATACTCCCAAATGTTTTTTTTGAATGAAGAAACCCACATGCAAGAATGAGTTCACGTCTGAGTGTAGGCTACAAACGCGATTAACTATTAACAAGTGCAAAAACTCCAACATATTCTTTATTTTGCTGACCATTTGTTTTTTATCCCGACAAAAGCCTCGAAAGGAACATTCCTCTGCATGTGATCGCACCATCTTTCAATCTTTCAATCTTTTTGGGATTTTCCCATCTCTCCAGTTAGAACTACTCATGTATATGTCGCTGAGATGTCTCTGTTGTAGAGAAAGCGCAGCAAAACCTCTACCCAAGCCCCCCCCCCAATGAAACCGCCAATTTGTGTAGGGTCCGGGAGGATAAATTGTGGTGCTAGCGTAAGCAGGCAATTGACCTCGGGCAGTCTAAACGCGTGGAACATGCCGGGAAAAAGGCGTGCATAAGACGGACATATTTGGCAGTGTAAAAACGTCCTATGGCTCCGCTCTGCCCTGGCTGATGGGAATGACAACATGGGGCCCCCTAAAGGCAGGTTCCCAACTTGTTGTCGTTGAAATTATCCTGCGAGGGAGATGCAGTCGCTGCAGTTACTGTGCGTCACTACTGTGGAGTAAAGTTTGTCGGCCCTTTGGGGCCTCCTGGTGGCCCGGGGCCCCAAGCAGTTGGCTGCCTTGCCTGTTCACAAGCTGCACGTCTCAGCCCACCCGGTTGAGTACGCTTGCTGAGGGTCGATGGTCTCGTGAGCCTCCTCCACTGGATCAGCAGGTCGAGCAGGTCTGCTCTGCAGCTCTACGATGTTATAAGGGGTCGGCCAACCTCTCCGTATGGCCACCGGGTCGGTGGCCACCCCCTCGACACTGATGACATGGCCCAAGAATGCCGTCTCTTGTCCAGGCAGGTAGCACTTTCCAGTGATATAGTGAAACCAGTCAAATCCTTTGTTTTTGCCAGTCTCTGCCACAATCTCATGAGCTTCCCAAATGACTGGATGAGGGTCGGTAAAGAGACAGAACGCGGCCGGTATATACATTATGGATCGACAGCCCACTGGCCCAGCCATGCTGCAGCCCACCGGGATTTGTCCCGGCATGCCAATGGCCAGTGCACAACAGAGCGGATGAGGGATTGTTTGTGTTTAGTCGTGTCGTGTCATTGCGCCATGTGGCAAAATGGCTATATTTTTATAGACAATTTCAGCAGCCCAAACTCAAAACATCGAGGCCCTGCTGACAAAGTATCCCAAAGTCGGCGTGGGTCATATTCATGGCAATATCACCCTTCTTTCTAGAACTCAAAGCCTGAAACAGGGGTTGCACTTGCCCTTTATCTGGAGTTCAACTTCAGTCTGGTGGGGCTGGCCCCACCACCTAACGCAATACTTAAGCTAACCAAGATACTAAAGCTAGATAAGATGAAAAAAATATATAAATATTTTAATATATTGCATTTTTACAATCTCGAAACCTTTCACAGCCAAA